>NW_015150975.1:283212-284304 GCF_000732505.1 Cyprinodon variegatus | reverse complement strand
TATTTTGTCCCTAATATTTCAGGCAGGGTCAAAGCTACAATGGTGCTGACACCAGAAAACCATTCTATGACATCTTACCTTTACAGAGGTACCAAAAAGTTTCTTCTTAAATCTAATAGCTTTGAGGCTATAAGTGATTTACTTTTGTGTGTTTTTGTCAGGCAGAAATTTATTTATACCCCCTTAGGGTGTAAGAGGTTAAGGACAGACTTTTCAATTTTAAAATGGTACATATTTTTTTTTTATCACAGTTGTAATGAAATTAAATAACAGCTTCATTTTTTATAATGTTATTCATTTATTTAGAAAAACACCCATAAACAATAAACACTTGTTAAACTACACGAGATATAAAAACAGAGTTTAAATCATCCCTTAGCAAAAAGTAGTATACTTGAAGTAAACTAAATTGGGACATTTTTAATACTTCTCACTGTAAGTCAAGTACACTTGACTATACTATTGTTAAGTATATGAAATATAGTTTAGAATAAGTCAACTCTAAGTGCACTGCCTGATTTTAAGTATGAAATTAGTGCACTTTTAGTATACTTGAGTAAACTACTTTTTGCTAAGGGATTGACTCTAGCTGTTTTTCCATTACAAATGTGCTCAAATTATGTTGATATTCTGCTGAATTATAAAATGCAACATTTCACAATCTCTGTATTTTCTTTCAATAACAAATAATAAATAAAACTGCTGGAAATTACGTTTCAGCAGCATGTAAACCCATGAGATATATCCATATTTCAGCCACAGCTCTAGTGGGCGCCTTCATTCTCTAAGCTTCCTGTCTGCTCCAGCAAGGTCCAGTTGCAGATCATGTGACTCGTGTGATGCGAAAAAAAGTGTTTCCATTGCAGTTTTTATGATAAAGACATAAGAATTTCGATGCAACCAAACAAACCACTAACCTGACTCCGCCAGATGGATTTGCTCAGCATATCCATTTGGAAACCTTCCGTTGAAGTAATTTTGGGAAGGGGCGAAAATATTGGTTAGTTGATTGGCCTATGTTGGTGATAGACGGGCCAAATAAACCAATCAGATCAACGAAGCATATGACGTACTAACAGAGCGACGACGAAA
>NW_015150975.1:280012-282910 GCF_000732505.1 Cyprinodon variegatus | reverse complement strand
ATTTCGATTTAAAAAATGTATTTCACAATTGCAATTTGCTTTATTTGATGGCTAATGGAAGTGAAGATCAGTGTCAAATCTAAATA
Source organism: Cyprinodon variegatus (assembly GCF_000732505.1). NCBI lineage: Eukaryota > Metazoa > Chordata > Actinopteri > Cyprinodontiformes > Cyprinodontidae > Cyprinodon > Cyprinodon variegatus. Next base: position 282,824 of record NW_015150975.1, on the reverse strand, counting down.
TCTACCGATCACAAATCAAAATGTTCACTTATTTTGTGTATATTACTCATGTCTTAAGGTTGAAAACAGTGACCTTTTCTACACAATTTTCAAGAAATATCCTCATCTAAATATACATCTTAAATCTAAATATATAGATTTGTTACTTGCTTGAAGCATAAGAAGGTCCTAGTGTCCCGTTCTTTCTTTTTTCACCTTCATCCACAAAGCTTGTCTCATTGAGATCTAAGATCGCATTTACAAAAGAGACCTGTTTTTATAAAAACAAACTAAATTACAAAACACAGCAATAAATTAAGCAGTTAAGAGGTATGACTCAGGTCAAATAAGCTAATTAAAGAAGCTATAAACAAAAACAAGTTTGAAAATTCTCTTTTTGTCTTAACAGAAACTTAAGTTATCCAGGGAAAATGATAATTAAATCAAGAAAAAGGACCTAAATTGAATACAATCCCGGAGAGAAATAATCAGAAAATTTCCCTATTATGTAGCTTTGATAAAATGTGTTAGAAGCAATTTTCATAGTAGAGAAACACTTGAGTTCTTGTACAAAAGACCAATAGCACCACTTCAGTCTGCATAAAAGAAGGATCATCGTCTACGGTGACCTGCAACTCTTCCAGGCAGAAGAAACCAAGCAGTGAATGGATCAAAATCAGAGGAAATGAAATCAAGAGAAATAATAAGAATACTTGTAATTATACAAAGCTAACTGAGGTTTTACATCAAAGTAAGAGTTGAATTGGCTGCAGGCCTATATATGTTTGAAATGGATGATTGTGATCATTACAGCTGTTCCCTAATTTTAGCATCTGGTAGCAGAAGATGGAAGGATGTATTTTACAGTTCTCTGTAAAATACATCTATATTGAATGTTTTTAGAAGCCTTTTATACCAACACTTCATTAATTACTTGGATAACTTTAACTTTGAATAACATTATTGTGAGGTAGTTTGACTCTTATTTGCATACAGGCTTTGACCATCTCTGTATATTTGATGTTTTATCTGTATTTCAGCTAGAATTTTATTCTCTTGTGGAAAATAGACAAATGGATCAGGATATTTTATTCTGGAGAAACGAGAGATAAGCTCTCCTCTGTCAAAGGTTACGAATGGGTTGATTTATTCCTCCAAACATTGTTACAGGGTTGGATTTTAACAATAATACATATGTAAAATGTGTCACAATTGTTTTTTTTTATTTCAGTTTTAATTTTTAACGTCAAAAAATAACTTTATTCTGACATTTACTGATATATAAGTTATCTTATGCTCTTGGCAGTCGGTGGTTACCGTAGCAACCAGTAACTGACTGTTCTTTCCCTTTTTCCTTGTTGCCGTCTTTCACAAGTATTATATCTACTTATATTTTAGCTTAATTCCATTCCATACAGGGTTTAATGTGAATCATTATGTTTCTGATGGTTTTCTATAATTGATGTCTATTTTAATTGTTCCTATTTTAAAACAGCTAACTGCTGTCAGCTGTTTCTTGGAAACCATTGTTCTATGCTTTTTTTAGGGTTATTTATTGTATTTTATTTAATGTTGGGGACTGAAGCTACTGGACTGATTTGAACCACCGACGAGATTGTCTCTCTGAGGTGTTTTACACAAAGTAATGTTTCGGTTGTGTTGAACGTTTTGTTTTTAATTTGTTTTTAGATAAAAAGTATGAGTGATTTTTATTTTTATTACTAATGTGTATTAATTGCTATTCATGTTAAAAATGAGATTAGTTATGTGAATTATTGCTGTGAATTCATGTTACATAACAATATACGATGACAGTCACCTGGACTGCTGTTAACCTCCATCTTTAATTATCTCTCCCTTGTAAGAGTAAATACAGTGAGTGTTTCTGCGGTGAAGTCAATCTGCTGGGCCTGAGATGAACAAAGAAGGGTTGCATATTTATATAGAGCAACTTTAAACATGTCATCTCAAGACACTTTACACAGATTTCAGTCAGGTTATACTGTTAGGTTTCTTTTTCTGTTATTTTTTTTTTCTTTTGGATGTTCAGTTTTGCTTTGGTCTTTGTTCTAGTTTTTTATGGTTTAATTCTTATTTTGTTGTGTTCTTTGGTTTTTTTCTTAGTTACTGTCTTAGTCTTGGTTCTGTTATGTTTTCTTTTGAGTGTTTATTTTTACTTTGCTCCATGTCTTTATAGTCTTAGTGGTTTGATTCCTATTTCGTTGTGTTTTCTAGTTATTTCCATTCTTCCAGGTTTTTATTTGCTGCCCCCTTGTGGTCTCCTTTTTCCCTGGCTCACTTTCTGTTCTGCTCTCTGCTCACCTGTTCCCAATCTACCCTCCATTAGCCCTCTCTTTGTTTCTGTATTCTATAAATGCTCTCTCTCTTCAGTTCCATTTTGCCGGGTCCTCGTCTAACTTCATCTAACTTCCTCCAACTCGTCTCTCTGAGCCTTCCTCCTTGTTCCAGTGATTCCCTTGATGTCTCCATGGTTTTTGGTACGTTTTGACTTTGTTTTCATTTTGGATTTTTGGATTCCCAGTTTCCCGTTTATTTGGGCTTTGTTTTCATATTTTGGATTTTGGATTACCCGCCTCTGTTTTCAGTTCACTTTCATTAAATCTTAAGAAATTCTTCTCTGCCTTCCTGCCTCTGCTTTTGGGTCAACAATCTATAACCAAATCCTGAAATATACATACAGATTGATCTAAGGTTTTCTATCTGAGGAAAACCAGCTGATTGCATCCAGTCATTGACTTTGCAGGATTTGCTTCTGATCAAGCATGTGGCAACAGTAGACATTCACCTGCATTGTGTTCTTGACTCTACAGCG
>NW_015150975.1:276889-278760 GCF_000732505.1 Cyprinodon variegatus | reverse complement strand
TGTTGCCAACTTAGCGCTTTAGTCGCTATATTTAGTGACTTTTTAGACCCCTCTAGCAATGACGGAGGAGACTCATCCACGACCTCCGACACTAAACTCTCCTCCTCTTGCATGTTTCCGCTGTCCATAGCGTTCCTTGACAGCGTCGTTTCTAAGTCACCAATTTAGTGCTGCTTGGTCCCAATGGAATTTCCCATTGGGGACCTACTAGCACTAAGTGCTAACTGGTTAGCAAGATGCTTCCGAGACACCGGCCACAATCAAACATGCTTGCGAACCTTTCCCCACAACAACCCTGCCCTTTTGATAATCGACCAATCACATTCACTTTATTCACTCGTGTAAAGTCGGGCATCACTTTGGAGAATTTGGAAATGAAACATCTGGAAAAGCCGTTTCCCTATGACTTTAAAAGATAATACAAACACTTAATAGGAAAAGATTAACATTAATCTAGGTAATTTACTGTAAGCACAGATGAGGCTATAATTAGTTAATAGCAGAACTAAAATCAATGAACAAAAGGCTCGTATAGGCCTTGGGATCCTCCAGATGCTTAAGAGTCAGATGGGTGTTACTATTAATTGCATCGTTTGTACTCCTCCCCTGCCTAAGAGCAAACCGGAGTGGATCCAGTTTAGCGCTGACTTCAGATTTCAGTATTGTTACCATATATTTTTTAAAGCATTTCATGGCAATAGAAGTTAGAGCCACCGGTCTATAATCATTTTCTGTAGGACAACGTTTCTTTGGAATAATAATAGGAACCAGGTGGGAATCTGCAGACCTCTGCAACACAGAGACCCACAAAACCTATAGAATGAAATTAATTCTATTTTAAACGTAAGTAAAAGTTAACAATTTGATATCATCTTGTGAAAAACATAACTGGTTGTCACAGCAACCGGTTTTCATCCTCTTATAACTGTAGTCATTTATTAAGGGCCACAACTGGCTTAGCTCTTCCCCAGATGGTAAAATTACTCATATATCTTTTCTTCTTTTCTGTGTGCTATTTATGTGCAAATTTAACCTCGGTAATATACTTGCCTTCGATTAAATCAGACCTCAGCCTCCATTATGCAGGCAGAGTCGCCTCTGCGGCTGAGATGTAAACAGAATAATTGCCGTCGAGGTTTCATCGTCCACTCCAGATCCGGAGCCGTGTGGTAAAGCACATGATGACTGACATTAGCGAGCGCAACTGAATTACCTGAATCCAGATGAATGTATTGCTGCCCTCAGTGAAAAACAGCTCTGTGCAACTTAAAGGCAGACATCTTCAGCTGCAGCTTCTTCTTGCGTGCATGCAATCAAACAAACTTAAATTAAATTTCTGTCAGTAGCTTAGCAACAGTATAGAAATGTAAAAAGTTTTTTTCTTTCCTTACCCTAATAAGCATCAAGTAAATCTGTATTTTTATGCTTGCAGTGTTGATAGCAACACACACCGTCAGGAACTGTGAGTCCGGTTTGATCTGTGAAGCAGGGGTGATGATGGTTACACTGAAAGAAATTTGGAAAAGCTGGGCAACTTTTTCTACATAGTAAAAGCAAGTGCTTATACTTTCGTCAGAAGATATTGATCATTTAGTTTCCATCTTGTTTGGGGTTTGAGTCAGTCCACGTCTTCCACCGTGTCTGCCTCAAAAGGTGCCGCACAGCAAAAGGTCTCCACAGCAGGAATTATTAAGAACTGAAAGTTCGTTGTGTCGGAAGCCGAAAATCACAATATATCACCAAATCGATTTTCTTCCCACACCACTACCCTAAATTCAGTAAGAATCCTGTATTCATCCAGACCATGTTGCATCTAATGACGACTTTTCTTACCAACTTCCAACTATTGAAGAGAAGTGGTTAACCGGAAG
>NW_015150975.1:273513-275723 GCF_000732505.1 Cyprinodon variegatus | reverse complement strand
ATTTCCTCTTGAGGCGTGTTAGGAAAGAGTCACCCAGGGGTTCCTGAACTTTTTACCCCGTGAGTCCAAAAATAACAATGCCAGACTGGCTACCCACAATTATTTATACATACAGAGTGTGTTAAGTTTATTCATTTTTAAATAAAGTTACTTGTTTCAATAACATTTAACTAATAATTCTAGATGTCTTTTTGATATTCATTTATGGGGCATTTAATTATTTACATTACAACTCAGGGTCGCAGTGAGGCCGTTGCCTATCTCCAGCAGTCTACGGGCGAGAGGCGGGTCCACCCTGGACAGGTTGCCAGTCCATCGCAGGGCAACACACAGACACACAACAATGCACACACACACACACACACTCACATCTAAGGACAGTTTTGAGAAGCCAATTAACCAAACAGTCATGTTTTTTTTTTGGACTGTGGGAAGAAGCCAGAGTACCCAGAGAGAACCCACACATGCACAGGGAGAACATGCAAACTCCATGCAGAAAGACCCCAGGCCAGGATTCAAACCCAAAACCTTCCTACTGCAAGGTAGTGAAACACACCATACTAAGGTGCAGCCAATTTTGATATATATTTAATTATTTATAAGGGTAATTAATTATTTGATCCTTAATTTAAATGTATTCTTACATTTTTAAAGGGAAGTGAAGTTTAATGTTACAATTGCAAGATTTTTGTCCTCTGTGATTTTATTTTTGTTCTACTGTTGAATTGGTGGTGGGGGTTAACTGTCAGGAATCCAGTTTTTGTGGGTTGTTTCTGTGCTTCCTTTTCTCCTCCACCAAGTGGTGCCCCGTCCTAATTGGGCCTCCCTGCACACCTGCAGCTCGTTGCCTCATTACCTATGGAGTGCTCTTAAGCTGCTGTCTGCCACTACCTCGGGGTCAGAGTGTTTGCCAGTTTAGGGTACTCTAGCCAAGCTGAGTTTTGCTGAGTCAAACTGACTTTTTGTCAACCTGAGTTTAACTTTTTTTTGTCTTTGCCTCACGGCAGGAAGTCATCCTGCAAACTGGATTTCTCGGACCTTCTCTCCCTGGAAGGATCAACTAAGCTTCAAACTGAGCTGGGGTTCAAACAGGAGGTTTGGATCCACTTTCCCCAAGAGATTGTTTGAGCTTCGCACTGAGAAAGGGATTATTCTCCACTACGACCCGTTCAAGTACCGCAGGAAATCTGATTGGCAGTCAGCTTCTCCATTCACCAAGGAACAACCGCAGTCTGAGTAAACCTTGTCCACCCAACATCAAACAAGACAATCACTGGAACATCCCACTCAGACTGGATTATATAAAGGACACCTTTTGTTGGAAACTTCTGGTTGAGCAGTGTTCTGAGCAGCATTGGACTCATGTAATTATTGTAATAAACCTGTTTTGGGTCATTTTGGGTCAGACCTTTAATTAAATCATGACATTAACTTTCTGTGAAATTAAGGTGGGAGCCACCATGAAAAATCAGCGATCCCCTGCATTAGTCATGTAGATTTTATTTTGCTTTAAAGACAAGTATGAACTACATTTAAAGCACGGGGGGTAAGAATTGAACACATCAACCATTTTCTCAATAAATATCTTCCAAAAGTGGATATTTATTTGAAATTCACACCAGAGGTCAGTCACAACCCAAGATGTTCACACATATAAACAAAATTTTCAATCTGCAGTGATGTGGAATGAAAAAGGAAGAAAATGAAAAGCAGGGATAGTTTATAAAATGATCCTGTCTCATAGTAGTGAAATAAATATCAGCCCATTGAGGGACAAAAAACTTTAGTTTTAGCTCCAAGTTAAGGCGTATGAAAAGGATCATCAAAAAGTAATCACCAGCTCTCTCAAAATACATTTTAAACTTATTGTTGTTTTAACCATCTGTTTCTGAAACCAGTCATATCTAAATCTCTAAACGTATTAATCTTCCGATGAATCATCTTTGGGCTCTAACATCATTTCAGCGTAAAGCAGCAACGTCCATGGGCTCCATGGATGATTACTGCCTGAGGAGTCAAAAGAGTAATTAGATTTGTCCAAGAGATGATGAATGCCTGCAGGGAGATTCTGAAGGATTCAGATTTGGTTCAGTTTTTTAAGGAAAACAACATATAGTACACTTAATTTCAAATGTGTAAAAATATGTTATTATTGATTTTTAAATCTAAATAAATCTGTCAAGATTTTTTTCAAGAGCTTGGACCCACAT
>NW_015150975.1:268192-271521 GCF_000732505.1 Cyprinodon variegatus | reverse complement strand
AATACTAATTAAAGCCTTAGTTTTATTTTGAAGAATTCAATGCCTTTTAAGACTTTTTAAGGACCCGCGGGAACCCTGCATATGTACTATACTGCTTTCATATTGGCAGATATCATGTGTTGGGTTGAAATATGGGCAAATAAATATAAAACCAACACAAAGCCTATTTATGTTATAAATATAAATAAAATAAAGTAAATATAATATCAGGGCTGTGAATATGTTTAAAAAGCAGATGATAAAACAAATAAACTGTGTTCTGTTAAAGGTGTGAAGTTGTGGAATAGTTTTTCTGATAGGAGTTCTAACTCTATATCATATTTCAGAAATTGCTTAAGACTTATTACAAACTACAGAAAAGTGAGAAAAATGTGTATTTTTGTTGCTTGTGTTTAAATATATTTTGTACAAGAACAAATATGTTTTATTATACATTGTGTCCTAGAAACACTTTCAGGTAGATAGAAACAATTATTAGGTTAGGCGCTATAAACGGCTTCAGCCTACATCTTTTTGGTCAAATGTTTTCCTTTTTTGGAAACATGTATGTATATTTCTTTTGTATAGAAATAGAAATGTATTGTAAATGTATTAAATTGTTTAAAAACATACATTTTACCCCCCAAAAAAGGAATTAATTTATTGATTCCAATGACATCTATAAAAAGTCTTTGTACATAAATCCACTACCTTAGAAAAAAAATATTTAAGCTCATCAAAAATTTGCTTGAGCAGATTTTTAAAAAGTAAACAAAATAGAGAGGGAATATGGCTATGAGATGTGAGTTAAAATATATATTTTTTTATAATACTTTCCTTTTTTTTAAAGAGAAATACTACTGCAACAAACACATAAACAAAAACTACTTGCCCACCATGAAAAGTTTGGAGGTGGGAACAATAGTGGACCAGATTTTCAGCATAATGGTTCGAGTGGATGTCATGTTAACAGTGGAATGTAATCTCAACATTTTCAATATGAATCTGATCTAAACGAGGGTGGACTTTTTTTTTTTTTTTAAAGAGGCAGTGATCCCAAACACAAAAGCTAAAATGAAGTCAGAGAATCCAACAACCAAGTTCCAGACTTTTAAAGAGTTACACTGCGAAAACAATCTGAAATTAAGTAAAATTTTCTTAAATAAAGTGTATTTACCCTTAATTTGAACAGGTAAATAAGATAGTTTGCCAATGGAATGAGTATTTTTACACTTAAAATAAGTTAATTAAATAACATGCACTTGAAATAAGACAATGCATTTGATTTTTCTTATTTCAAATGTAAATTGTCTTGTTCAATTGGCAAAGTGTCTCATTTCTCTCTTCAATTCAGGATAAAATGCACTTATTTTAAGAAAAAATGACTTATTTAGATTTACATTTTTTGCAGTGTAGGGTTAAACGATTTGGTTAAGTTTGCGCTGGAAAAAATCTAAATCTAGATAAGTCATTTTTTCTTAAAATAAGTGCATTTGTTCTTGGATTGAGGAGGTAAAAGAGACATTTTGCCAATGGAACAAGACAATTTACACTTAAAATAAGAAAGCATAATTGCATTGTCTTATTTCAAGTGCATATTATCTAATTATCTTATTTTAAGAGTAAAAATACTCATTCCATTGGCAAACTATTTCATTTATCTTCTCAAATTTAGGGTGAATACACTTAATTTAAGACATTTTTACTTATTTCTAGATCGTTTTCCCAGTGTGCACAGAGCAAAGTGAAAGACACAATATTGAAGATCCCAATATGAAGAACTATGTGTAGTTATTGATTTAAAATATAGAAAATTAAATACAATGTTCAAATAGATCACTATTATCCAAAATATGAATGTATTTCTGTCTTAAATGTTGCTTTTATTCAGGAATATCCAGTAAGACCATGTAAACGTTCGAGTGCTCAGAGGTACAGCCTCTGGTTTAAAATCTCTCTCAGAGAGCCCTAACACCTGTCTGGTCAATAAAAAACCCATCATATTCAAATATCAAAGCGTGCATTTTGTTTGTAGCAATATTTATTTCATGCACCTGCAGATGTTATTATAACACCAACAACAAAAGACGTCACATAAGCTTCTGATGGCTTAAAATGGTCAACAATCATGTGTAAAGGCACAAACAGCCATTTTAGGAATAATACACCTTACAACTGACTCAGTACATTAAAATACAATTTATAACAGTTACAGCTGCACTTAGTGTCGCAATTACATCACAGAAATATGACTTTATAACATCAAAATCATATTTTGAATTTCAGAAAGGAAACACTACACCACTGGCTCCAGTTTGTTTATGAATGTCTCATGCAAATCAGCCTGAGTGGAAATAAACATACCTGAGTAAAGAAAAACTAAACTGATATTTATATGGAAATAACTCAGAAATCAGAACTAAAAAAAAAAAGAGTTAAAAAAAAAAGAATAACATTACTGCAGAGTTTGTTTTCTCATTTTAGAAAAATGAAACTTGCCTATTATCCAAGCATAGAGACAGCAAACATTTGCTAGCTGACATTAATGGGCTGAGATGCAGCGTTGAAGTTCTACTTTAGTCATCTAAATCAGAAATCATTACTATTTAAACTAAAGAAACTTTCTTTTTTGTTGTTACTGCTGAGTTAAACCTAATTAATTCTGTTTTAGAAATAGAACAGAATTAATAATGTTTCTTAACAGATATGGCAGCAGATCCTAACAGACAATAATATGAAACTGAAGCAAATGAAAAACTTCCATCTGATCAACTGGAATTAATTACTGCAGATAAACTGCATCAGATTCAGAAAGCTGTTGCAGCTGCAGTAAAAGTAATACAACTAGAAGTTGGTTTTCAGATCTATTGATGCTTTAAAAAAATATTTTCTGCTGAATTTAAACTCAGTTTAGGCACTTATGGTTTAAATGAGTTTCCACAATATTAGCTAACTGTATATTTCACTGTTTTGATATCTATAATAAGGTTTTGAATTGTTCCACCTATTCTGCATGATTAGACAGTAATTGGACCAGTTCTTTATAAATTCACCCACTCATAAGTTCCAATTCTGGTCTGCTTCCTCAGCCAAAGATATGTAGATTTTACACTTGAGATGCTTTATTTGATCTCTACCTAAAATAGGGTGGCATGCATTTTCTGGACATATTAAAAACTTTATTGATATAGCATTGCAACTTAAGGGCCCCGTCCACACGAAGTCAAAACGAACACGAAACGCTAATATTTTCCAGAAAGTTTGTCGTAAAGACGGAGATGTAAAATAAATGTGATCGACCACATGAATGCATGAAAACGCTGCAAAATGTATGCCAGGCCTGTAAGTGG
>NW_015150975.1:266117-267620 GCF_000732505.1 Cyprinodon variegatus | reverse complement strand
CCACTTACAGGCCTGGCATACATTTTGCAGCGTTTTCATGCATTCATGTGGTCGATCACATTTATTTTACATCTCCGTCTTTACGACAAACTTTCTGGAAAATATTAGCGTTTCGTGTTCGTTTTGACTTCGTGTGGACGGGCCCAAGAATTCAATAAACTTCATCCATAGGTGCAATTTTTACTGATTGGATTCACACACCTCAGCATGTTGATGGCTTGAAAAAACACTTATATTGTCATGATTCATTGGATCAATTAATTATATGACAGTTTATAGAACTTTAGATTTTCAACCCAAATTGGTCGATGCAGATAAAGAAAATGTTGTTTGAAAAGAACATAAAAGTTATTTCACAGCAACACAAACTTCAGACATTGAACAACATTTTACAGAACTGAGCGGTCTATGAATAGTGGACAGCTCAAAATGTGCTTAGTATTTTTATATTCAAATGTTTCTTTTATATTTAAATCTATTTTGGACGTAACAATGCTTTTTGTACAACCAAAGAAAGTAGGCCAACCAGAGTCCATTTTCTATCATAAGGAAATGCTTTGCTCAGAGCCCTGATCTAACCTGGGATCAGACACAATTACACAAGACAGAGCTGCCTTATATAATTCATAACCTTGTCTATTGTTTTATACTCATCATAGAGACTGCACAATAAAACCGTGTTCACCTTAAAGTTATGGGTTTATGCATCCTTTCTTTCTCTAGCTGCAGACATTTGATTGAGGTGCAGCGTGAATATTTTTCTTAATGTTCAACAATGTTCTTTCCAAACAAAATTAAAGCGTAGAGCCTGTAGATCTTTTTAAATAAGTGCTTGTGATTCTCAAGTAATTGCAGAGTTACAGCTGTGAAACAGACTTTATAACCTACACCTACCCACACATTTGACCTGTGGAGGTGTGTAGCTGGTGGTGTGACGAGCAGAGCTTTCTCTTACCTGCACTGGAAAGTCTCAGGTATAGAAAAAAAAAAACGTCTCTCTGATGTTGCAGCTTTGATGTTTTGAGCCTGCTTTGCTCACTAAGTTGAATCAGGACACCTCTGACTAGATTAACCCTAGGCGACAGCTGCAGTAGCATCTTTTCAGGCCGCCCCAGTTTGCAGCAGCAGGTCGGCTGAAAAGATTTGTTTTTGCTTTCAGGTTGAAAAATCTAATAATGTGTTTCTTTTAACTGTTAAAGCTCGAGCTCACTCAAAAAGATATTTTAATCATTAGTTACAATTCTGAGAATTGTTTAATGATTAGATCGCTGTTTTTTGTTTTTTTTTTAAGGACAGATGTGAGATAAAGAGAAGCCAAAGGTTACTGCAAATTTCTGGCATTGTGCTGGAGCTGCAGACCAAGAGGCAACGAAAGGCCCCTATACACTGGAAAAAAACAAAATCTAGATAAGTCATTTTTTCTCAAATTAAGTGCATTTGTTCTTGGATTGAGGAGGTAAAAGACACATTTTGCCAATGGAACAAGACAATTTACAGTTAAAA
>NW_015150975.1:261873-265861 GCF_000732505.1 Cyprinodon variegatus | reverse complement strand
TTAATTTGAGTAGGTAAATGAGAGACTTTGCCAATGGAATGAGAATTTTTACTCTTAGAATAAGATAATTGGATAAAATACACTTGAAATAAGACAATTTTAAGTGTAAATTGCCTTGCTCCATTGGCAAGATGTCTATTTTACCTCCTCAATCCAAGAACAAATACACTTATTTTAAGAAAAAATGACTTATCTAGATTTCCATTTTTTCCAGTGTAAACTAAAACTAAACATGAAGATTGTTTAGATAGGATAGTTCAAGGCCTTCATTAAGATGGGATTTTACAGCAGTCATTACATCCTGACACATTGGCACAAATCTTACCAACCAGAGCCGTGTACTTTTTGTGCTCTTTCTATTAGGTAAACAATACAGCAGCATTAAATCCGGAATAAGCTGGCTTTAAAACAGCTTTAGAAAGTTCTGTGAATGCAATCGACCCTCATTCACCATCTCCCCTTCAACCACACATTCTCCCCTCAGCACACACACATACTGTAAACTGAAACATCCTGACGGACAATCAGACTACATGGCTATGTACATTATGGTTATGGTTTTATAACAACAATAAAGATTATTGATCCTCTGCCAGGAAGGTGAGACACAAAATGACAATAACTGAAAATGGTAAATTGTCACAGGCTACATTATGCACTCATGGTGACGGAAAGGTTGATGAAAGAAGCATTGATTAGAAAACCGAGATAACTGAAGCCTGCAACGTGCTTATAAAGCCGAGCCCCCCCCCCTTCCATCCACCACCAACACAAATAGTTCTTCGGGGATTTAACAAGTCATAAACTGAGGTTAAGGTCAGTCATTTCAAAGTCGCCAGACATAGCTGTATCCAGGAAATGAGTTTTAGCTGGAGTATGAAGAAATAATTTAGCTATTTCTTATTTTTCTAAATATTAAGAAATCATGAGAAATGAATATTTAATGAATTTTTGATGCAATTCTATCAGCTGCAATAAATTCAAGCTTTCTTTACTCCTTTCTTTGCATCTTTTAATATAAGGCTTCAAAAAGCTGGGATGACTTTAATCTTCTTGGGCACTATTATTTATCTGATATTATTTAAAACAGGCTAAAAATATCAGCATTCAATCCTTATTTCCTGATGATTTGGAAGTTATATCTAACAACTATCACACTTCAAATAATGCAATATTAATGCTGTGCACCATACCATTGAAATAAGCAGCTCTGTTGGCAGAGAAGGAACTTTATTTGTGGTCCTGATGTGATTGGTTCATTGTTTTTGATCAAGTCTAATTTCTCTATCATATAAAGTGCAGCTGTCCTCCCTGTAATATGACAGCACTTAAAGCCTCCCTATGCTAACAAGCTTAATGAAGAATTTATGCAGGAAGAGTTGGCAATGCATTTTCTAAAAAAAAAAAAAAAAACAAATAAAATGTTCAAAGTTATTTGGTGAGTTAAATAGATGAAAGATGCAGCACATAACTCTTCCTTTTTACAGCCGATTGGGGATTGAAGGTTCAAAAAGTCTGGCATTAATGCTGCATGTTGAAGGAAATTAGTTCAAGTATCTTTTGGATCTGTTAGTTTAACAAAGACTAAATATTCTTATTTTGCATAATAATAATTTGTTTAGTTAAGCTTCTAATTGGTTAGAAGATGCGACTGAACATTATGTTGTTTAGATTTTTTTCACTTGAAAACCGCTGCTGCACACGTTTTAGCTAACATCAAAGCATGGTCATATTTTCATTTACAAAACCCATAAATTCAAATCATTCAAAGAAGATAAACAACAATCACCATAACTCCAAACAAAGCATTAAGACATGCACACTCTCCCATTTATACCAGACCCATCTATATATTTTTTGAAAGCAAACATACAGATTTTCATTTTTTCTTTAGCTGTTTGCATATTTTTCAGTCTCTGCTACACTTAAACTAAAAATATAAGTAATAATAACACTGTAACAGTCACAGACACAAGATAAAATAGGGAAAATACCACCAGTAAGAATTTAAATGCTTATTAGTAGAATCCCTCCTGCCTTAACGACACAACTATTTCCATAAAATGCAGCAAGTGTTAATAAATAATAGGAAATCTTTTCTCTCATTACTGTTTTATAGCATTGCATCCATACAGTAACATCAATATGATAATAACAGTGTTGCTCAGATGTTCATGGAGACTGGTTCAACATGCAGAAACCAACACTGATTTACACAAACTCACAAACACGTTCCTCACGTCAGAGATTCAGCGACTGTGTCTGGTTCCGGTGAGGTTATAGCTTATTATAAAAGTGTCTCTGAAGAGCCAGTGATATGTTAGGAAGAACAACACACAAACAGAGCAAAACGCACATTGTTCACCACTGCAACGGGGGGAAAAAAAGAGAAAAATCCGACTCTAGAGAACAACCTGTTCAGCAGACGCTGCTTTGCAGCATTGTTACCCCTTGAATTTTCTGGCAGTACAGCCAAATGTGTTGATATTAGGACTTAATGTGATAGACTAACACCAAGTAGTGCATCAGGAACAGAATGCATGATTTAATCTTCAATCTAAAAATCTAAAAAAAACATGCAGGGCACTCATCTTCAACCCCCTTAAATCTTTTTTTCAGCTAAATTAAACAAATCCCTATTAGAAGGCACCTAATTGGTGGAAAGATTAATATTTTTTTTTTTGTACCCCTGAGTCAACACTATGAAGATCCACCTTTCAGTGCTTTTCATTCTGTAAATCTTTCTACCTGTTTTAAATAAATGGTTTTGATACAGTATACAATAAAAAAACTGAATGGCAAAGAAGTTTTGTGATCAGAATTAATGAAAGAAAGTGGATTAAAAGCATTGCATGCAGTCATTTTCACAATTTTTATAACTTACATTCATATCACAAATTAATAAAGAGTCTATCATGGTTTCACGATCACTGTGATGTGATCCCTGAGGAATATGCAGGAACAATATATATAATAAAGATACATAAATTGGATTTTCTGATTAAATAAACACATATACTATGCACTAAGTAGATGTGAAATGTATTTATTTCAATATTTATTTATCTAATATATATTTCACCCTGTGACATGAATAATAGTAATAAAACAGACTGGAGAATCCCTAAAAAATAATATTTACCTAATTATTTCAATCCATTTTTATCTATACATGTAAAGTAAAGGAATAATATTATTTAAAATACATTTTCATTTATTTAATTAATGAGAGATTTAGTCATTTATATTATTATTAAATCAATTATTGTCTTTTAGAATTTATGGTTTACTTACTAGAGTCATGTTTTAGAAAAATAAATAGATGTTAAATGTACTTGTTTCATATTTATTTAGTTAATGGCGCATTTACATCTACAGTGGAAAAAAATCGAAATCTAAATAAGTAATTTTTTCTTAAAATAAGTGCATTTGTTGTGATTGAGGAGGATTGAGGAGGTAAAAGAGACATTTTGCCAATGGAACAAGACAATTTACACTTAAAATAGGAAAACACAATTGCATTGTCTTATTTCAAGTGTATTTTATCCAATTATCTTATTTTAAGAGTAAAAATACTCATTCCATTTGGCAAACTATCTAATTTATCTACTCAAATTAAGGGTAAATACACTTAATTTAAGATATTTTTACTTATTTCTAGATTGTTTTTCTAGTCTATGTAATTAAATCAGGGGTCCCGTTATACTGATTGTTAAATGTAACCCTAAGCTTTATTAGAAAAGGTTTAGGGCAGGGGTCACCAACGCGGTGCCCATGGGCACCAAAGTGCCCTCAAGGACCACACGGGGGGGGCTCAAAGTCTTCTAAATAAAGAACAACCCACCAGTGGGCTAAGTTTGAAATTTAATTTTATTCTGTTGCTCTTCTTTTTAATCATTTATAGAGATTTCAAAATGACAATGTCTAAATAAACTTAGAAATTAACAGAAACAATAAAAATATGTTGATAATGAGCAAAGTTTACGCT
>NW_015150975.1:260237-261623 GCF_000732505.1 Cyprinodon variegatus | reverse complement strand
AAATGGTATGCAACGGACAGATATAGAAAGGGAGAGGGGATAAGAACAAAGGGAAGAGAGAGATAGACATAAAGAAAAGAGAGAAAGAATAAAAAAAAAATGCTACTCTTTCTAATGAGCCTCTGGGGCCTTTGTAGAACAACTTCCTTTATTCCTAAATTAAATTGCACACAAATGATTGCATTTATTGATAACATTCAGAGTAATTTTTTTAGACTGGCTTCTATTTAAGAGGTTATAAGCAAAGAGGGTCGAATCAAAATCCTTAGCCTAATTTTTTAATTTTAATTTCTATTTTTGAAATGAATTGAGCATTTTCCTTTTACAACAAAACCATGGTGTTGGTCTATCATGTAACATAATATGAATACATTTCAAGGGGTTTGAATACTGCAACGCTGCTGTGACGGTACAGCCTGTTAGCATAGTAACGTACGGCACTCGGTGCCTTCAGTGGTGTGTTTCAGGTCTCAGACACTGTTGGGGTTGTAACAGAGCATGTTCAGCTGCAGGTTTTCATCCCAGTGTCTGAGAATTATGAAGAGCTGATTGGCAGCAGCCTTGATGGAGGCTAAATCTTTCCCCTCTGGGATGTCCTGTGCATTCAGCCACATGCTGGCTTTGGCAGCCACTAGCTCCCACTCCGTAAAATAACTGGCAGAGCTGTGCTCCAGCCAGGCCAGGGCAACTGCTGTTGCCCACACCAAATTCTCCGGATCCTGCATCCTCTTCAGTGAGCTGCTGGGTGATGCTGTTTCCGAGCCGCCGAAACCCGAGCTCCTTCCAGCATCCGCCTGGGTGAACGGGAAAAACTGGGGCTCAAAGGCGGTGGGCTGAGCAGCATCCTGCCATGCGTTTCTAGATAGATAAGAGGGGCTGTGGATGCCAGCAGTGTGCTCTGCCGCTCTCTGATAATGATCTGGCTCAAGCGGTGATCTGGACCCATCATCTGAGCTGTCAGTGCGGCGGCTGCTGGAGTGAGACAGGGGGCCCAGGCTGGAGCGGTGGCTGGTGAAGGGTGACGTCCACTTCAGCTTGTCCATCGGCACGTTAATGGCTTCACACAGAGCTGAGTCCAGGAGAAATGCACCGCAGGCTAACTGCAGCAACACCTGCACACAGGGGAGGGAAATAATTTGCCATTGTTGTTTCTACCAAAGGGAAACTTCATAAGCTGTATTGTATTCAAGCTGAAAATCAACTCCCATTTGTATTTGCTTTCAGAGCAGCAATAAAATGAGAGGAGAGAAAACACCTGAGCACCTGATTTGCATGCTTGCTCCTCATATATACAGTCTTAAGAGAAATACTCTTTTACAGCATAATTCAACACCTTGTTTTGGAGGACAAAAATCTTACTGCATATGTTCATCCTGTGTATGTTTG
>NW_015150975.1:258355-259395 GCF_000732505.1 Cyprinodon variegatus | reverse complement strand
TAACAAAGGGTCAAAGGGGTTAAACACTGACATTATTTTTCCTTTGTAAAAATATACTTCAACCAAAATACAAACAGGTTCAGATTTGTTTGCTCCCCTAAAAGCTATGGGTAGGTTTTTTTCTTCCTTTTTTCTGATTTGCAGCCTTTTTCTTGCTGTTTTTTAACCACTTTCTAACATATCTTGTTATTCTTTGACAAAAATCTATAATTCCTTAAGGTTTATCCTTCTGAAACTGACCCTCATCTTTGGTTTAACCCACAGATATCAGAAAAATTCTAACCAGAACCACATATCCTCCTCTTTATCTTCTACTTTCATTAGTTTTCTTTTCCAGATGCACCAAAGCCTCCATCATGTTTCCCTGTGTGGAAAGTGGAATATAGATCTTTCCTGTGAATAAACATAGTTTTAGCTCATTTGGCCAAAGGACATTTCAACCTGGAGAGACTCACAAGGAGACAATTAGAAAGCTTATTGACACTAATGATTTTAAATATTCTGGTGCTCAGACCCAGACAGACAGCACAGAGCTGAGCACTGCTGATGATGATATAATGGAAGGATTATCAAAATAGAGATGTCTCTCCCTTTGGACACTGGTGTTAGAAAGGAGGTGATGGATGAAAGGAGCAGCAGGAAGACCAGCGTGGTGAAGGGGGCAGAGGAGGGATGTTGCTTGGTTGTAAAGCAGATTGGACCACAATGAGGGACTATTTGCTGCTTTGAAGGGCTATAGGAGGTTGATCCGGATGACACGGCAGTCAGGATATGCAGGTAGGGCTTGGCAGTCTTCCTGTAAGGAAATATCCCATTCTTCCTCAGGTTTTTATTTAATGTTTACTCAACACTTCAGTCTATTGTTTTCCATTTGGAACAGTTTTTTTTTATTTTTTTTCATTGTATAATACATCCCTGTAGTTCATTCACTGGATGGACCTCTGATGATAACTTCTAATTTTTCTTATTTACTCCTTAATATTTTGGCAGTTGTTCTGGAGCCTCAAAGGCATGATGGGGGGATCTTTAAATGCCTTGAT
>NW_015150975.1:251918-257717 GCF_000732505.1 Cyprinodon variegatus | reverse complement strand
TATATATATATATATATATATATATATATATATATATATATATATATATATATTTAGGTTATCATTTAAACCGTGTGTGACTTGGGGGGGGTCATTACAATCATTGAACAACTGGCATATCATGTTAAAACGTGTGCTGGTGTTGGTCTATAGTTAAAATCTGCCAGACAATCCGGAGTGTGAGAAGAATGTGACAGTGGCTTGTTTTCTTTTCATGTTGACTCATTGTTCACCACCTCCACCTGCACCACCTCCACCACCCTAACCCTAACTCAACCCAATTTAAGACATTCCCACACGACTCAGAAATTGGCCCCAAAAAATCTTACAGTCTATGCCCAGCCTTAAATTCATTTTTCAAAATTTTAGTATCACAAAGTTAAAGTCAATCACTATACAACATTATTTTGTACTATTGCTAATAGAAGGCAAGTTATTGCAAAAGCTTATAATGTGTTTCCCCTTTTGTTATATTAATGGTGCCTCCCATCCCTTTAGCAAGCCCATTTTCCCTCAGTCAATCAATTAAGTAATTACATCAAATTCATCGTTTTCATAGCATAAATATCAGTTTCAAGGTGATTTGAAATTTATTTTTATATGTAAAGAATATATATTGTCATATAATTAGAAGAAAAAAAACAATGATCAACATCTCTGCCTCTGACAACTCTTTGCAATCTATCTGGTAAGGTTACTGCTCCAGTTTGCAGACACAGCACCAACAGATAAAGACACCCATCCCAGTTGACACAGAAGGTGCCAAAAAGATGTTGCAACAACCTGTAAAAAAATATAAAACATCCGTTTATTAAATGCTTACAGGGTTTTACTGCACATCAGGTGAGTTGCACCAATAAATCTCCCACTATGGCCCTATTGATACAAAATAGCCTTTTGAAAGTGCTTTAGGCTCCACCCCTTACGGTAAATATAACACATCCTTTGGTGACTAGTTACGATATAGCATGGCTGTCAGAGAAGAATAATTTCCAAAGAATGATCTGTTAAAAAAGTAGGGAAATACTAATATAAATAATAAAGATAAAGAGATGGAGAGAAACAGACAAAGACAGAAGGAAGGAAGGAAGGAAGGAAGGAAGGAAGGAAGGAAGGAAGGAAGGAAGGAATACAAAATGATGGAGATGTAGAAAAACTGATAAACATTAATAAAGAAATATAAGGAGAAAAAAAAACAGCATTTTCTGATTTTTTGACTGCTGTTGTTTGAAACCATCACTTTAATGCCTACATTTATTGTTTTTTTCTGATGAAGGACAAACATCCTTAACAGACTAAAGGAAGGCCATGTTGAAGCCTGCATGCAGCTTTCAATAAAACGACCAGATGTCTCCCACTTTCCATCCACAGAGACGCTAGATATTTTCTTCCAGATTGGTGGCACAACAAAAGCTGCACACTTTCTCAAGAACTGATAAACGTTTCAATATCTATTAAATGTCTTTATTTAACAGCATGCTGTGTTTCTATTGACTATTTTATTGAATTCATAAAAAACAATCAATTGCCATATTTCTGTTATTAAAAAAAACACATAACAATCATGTCTCCTTAATGTGTGTCAGAAATAGACTGTATTCTCACTCAGAACTTTCTCTCCTTTCTACAAACCTTTAATTTTAAATCAAAAATCAAAAGCAAATGTGGTTTCATAGTAGTTTGATTTTGATTTCGTTCTAGATCTAAATGTTTTTCCTTTAATTGATTGAATCAGAAATGGAATGGTTTGTCAAAAAATAAGGATAAATACTTTATTCTTAAACAAGGAATGTACCTCAGTGGAGAAACAAAAAAGCCTGTTCTGTCTGCCATCTGAAACATTTACATCTGCTGTACTGTCCAAAGTAAAAAGTTTGGCTAAACTCAACCAAAGTAAAACATTTAAAGTAACAATCATCTGATAAATATGTCCAGTGAGGATAGTCTTTGCTTTTGACATGTAGAAAATTAAAACTTCAACCTCTTTCTCTCTTCTCAAACTTTTAATCCGTAATAGCAGATGGCTGCTCACACTGAGCCTGATCTCGCTCGAGGTTTCTTCCTGTTAAAGGGGAGTTTTCCCCTCTGGCGTCGCTACATGCATCCTCAGTATGAGGGATTGCTGCAAAGTAAATAACACAATGCAAGCGACCGTATACTCTCGCTGCATGCAAGAGGAGTAGAAGCTGCAAATCAGACACTCCATGCCATCTGCTGGGTTTTATTAGATGGAAACTTTTAACACATTGGAAAAAGAAACTGAATTTGACTGTTTGATAGGAATGATTAAACCAGAATATGTACTTTACTTGGAGTCTGTCTGTTGAAGACAGAAGACAGAAGTTTGTTTTAATTTGGCATACTGTAGGACGAAAAACTAAACTGAAAGTAAACAAAATCAGCAGACGCATTTCTTCCTGTAACACCTGTAGCTTTGTTAGAAAAAAAGGATTTTGAAGGCTAGGCTTTCAGTACTCAAAGCGTGCAGATACAAGGTATAAATTTGAGATCAACCGATCAAGGTTTGGATCCTTTTTATTGGTCCTGATATGTTCTGCTGATACTTTGGGGCTGATTCTTAATACTGATGTTTTTTCTTCCTCCATTTACATGATATAAATAATATATTAGAAATGCTAGACAAGTTTCCATTTAAACAACAAAAAAAAAAAGACATTTAGTAATGAATCAAACTAAACATTAACAATGGATGGCAAATGGAGCGGGCGGCAATGAATGCGCTTCATGTGATTTCAAGGCGTGGCTGCAGAATACACTAATATAAACCTTTCTGGCTGGGCCCCCCTTTTATGTGCAAAAAAGACTCAATGTCACTGTGGATCCACACGTTTGAATTGAGAAAGCTTCCTGGAGAGGTAGCGACACATCTTCAAATCTTGGAAACCAAGTCCAGTGAAATTTTTTTTTACTTTTACGGAATGACTATGACCTGGATGACTGGGAATCTTCATCAGCATGTGCAAAAAAGGCTTGTAAGCCCGCTCCAACAGTTTTACCAATTGCACAAAAAAGTCTGCTGCATTAAACTAAATATTGTAATAAAATAAACTACAATCTTTACAATCTGCCCCCGCGACCCGACCCCGGATAAGCGGAGGAAGATGGATGGATGGATGGATGGATAAACTACAATCTACTTGAAATCACTGAAATAAAAACTTTAAAGTACAATGATCTTCAGTTTAGCCTAAAATTCTACTGTATAATCGAATTCAATATTGCTATCAAGAAACTGGGTCATTTATTCAATTTATCCCGCCTCCCCCAACACTTACACTGCACCACCTCCAGGGGGCGTATCCTCCAGTGTTTGAAAACTGCATTTGGGAATCGGCCAATGTATGCAGATATTGGCAGACAGCAATGCAAGAAAGAATTGTTGAATACTGGCCAGAAAATTAGGCCGACAGATATATCGGTCTATCTCTAGTACTATTTAAACTTTAGAAGTTTAGAGAATATTGGGAGGAAGTAGTGATAGTTTTTTTTTTCTGTTTCTCTAGCGTGTAAAAAAGAAAAGGAAAGGTCTTGATAATGTAAAGATGTTTATGATATTCTGAAGCAGAGAACCTGAGAGATGTTCACTGTGTTCATCAGACTGACTGCCTGTGGTAAAATAAATGCTCTCCAATGTGGCTTTTTTTTTTTTTTATAGAGCTTAGTAATGCTGACCTGAGGGTAAAAGTCTTAACCAGAGATTTCAAACCATTCTACAGTAACTCTGAAACCATCCCCTTTATAGAAACTCTAGTTAAACAACTTTATCAACACCATGATGCGAGGTCAATAGATCGCAAATGTGCTAATAACAATGTTTTTGTTTTTATACTTCATGCACATCGATAACCTGTGAGGGAGAAGATTTGCAGGGGAAGAAAAGGAGCTGTCTAATTGTCTGCTTAGATGCTACATGATTTATCACCTCAGACTAGAGTTTCTTTCTCATGTTCTCTGCCATTAATTCATATCAATCACACTCAAGTAAACCTGAATGTTAAAATAGCATTTACTAAAAACAGTATAGATCTGCTGCTCACCAGGGGAATGTAGTCTTTGTTCTCGTTTTCACTCTCTCCTATTGAATCACCGGACTTGCTGTGAGATCGACACATGAATCCTTTGGCAGCTCGGGTCAGTAGGCGAGTCCTGCTGAGGGCCAGCCTGGAAGAGGAGAGCAAGAGAGGAGTTATCTGAAGACTATCTGCAACATTTTAACTCAAAACATAAAGAACCTTAAGACAACTTAACAGCCTTAATAAATAATTAATACAATAAGGGAGGGAGGGTACGATTTAAGGGGAAATTTTAAGACTAATAGATGTAGAACAACAAGGAAAAGATTATGTTTATCAATTTGCGGACTTAAATTGTGGAACAAACTAAATGAGAACCTAAAGCAATGTCCAAATATATTCCTTTTCAAAAAAAATGTACAAAGAAATTATTTTTTAAAAGGTATAGAGAAGCATTGTTTGTGTTTTTTGTTTTGTTTATTTGTATATATATATATGAAGGTATATATATATATGAAGGTATATGTGTATATATATTTATGTATGTATATGTGTAGGTAGGTATTTATTTATATGGATATACATAGCAGCATAATTATAAATATTGTAAATTGAAGAAATACAAGAATTAAAGGGGTAGGAGCACATAAGTTTTACTTCTTCCTACTCCTTTTCGCACATGTAATAGAGGTATATTAACTCAGGAAAGAAGGGTACCTTGTTTGTTGTTTTTCTCTCCAATGTTTTTAAACATTTAAACTGTTTTATTTTTTTTGTTTGTTTTGGGGTTTTTTTGTTTTTCTCTTGCATGTTCGAAATAAAGAATCCAATCCAATCCAAAAAGGTCCAAAAAATAAAAAGGGACACTCTAATTTAATGAAATATTTTCATTGAATACTTTTTTCTGTACAAGGTCGAATGTGCTGACAGCCAAATCACAAAAATCATGAGTGGAAATCAAATGTATTATCTATTGGGGGGCTGCATTTGGAGTCACACACAAAATTAAAATGGGAAAAACACACTTCAGGCTTTGATTTAATGTCCTTAAAACAGGTCAAAATGAGGTTTAGTATTGTGTTTGGCCTCCATGTCCCTGTTTGACTTCTCTACAATGCCTGTGCATGGATGGTCTCCTGTTGGATCTCCTCCTAGATCTGGACTAAAGCCTCCACCCACTCCTGGACAGTCTGTGGTGCAATGTGACGTTGATGATCAGATCGAGACATGATGTGCCAGATGTGCTCATCGCATTCAGGTCTGAGGAAATGTAGTCCAATCCGTAGCTTCAATGCATTAATCTTGCAGGAACTGCACACACTCTCCAGCTACATGAGGTCTAGCATTGTCCTGCATTAGGAGGAACCCATTGCACCAGCATTTGTACAACAGTATGTGAAATTGTCAATCAGTGTTTGTTCTTATGTGGACAGTTTGATTTCACTGAACTTTGATTAAATTGAAGTTATATTGTGTTTTTAAACTTTATGACAATAATGAAATGCATAATGGACTTGACATTTTAAAATCTCAAATGCTATATGAATGGAAAAAAAGGAAAACAAAAATTTACAGCAGCAGATAGCACTAAAATTATCTGTTGAACAATTTTGCAAAGTCTTACTTTAAATATATCGGCTGTATTTTTATTTATATCTACTTATTTTTGCACCGAGAAATATAGTATAAATGTTTAAAGTATTGGAGAAAAAAAGACCAATTTCAAGTTGGTGTTTCCATAGCAATGTTTCATCATTCCTTTTAT
>NW_015150975.1:247038-250251 GCF_000732505.1 Cyprinodon variegatus | reverse complement strand
GGGTACTCTAGCCAAGCCTTGTTTATTCTGAGCCTTATGTGAGTTTTTGCATTTCGAATTTTGGGGTACTCTAGCCAAGCCTTGTTTATTCTGAGCCTTATGTGAGTTTTTGCATTTCGAGTTTTTGTACTCTAGCCAAGCTGAGATCACATTGAGTTTGACTTAGTGCTTGTCTTGCCTGGGATTCAACTCTGTTTGTTTTTGCCTTTTCGGCAGGAAGCCTTCCTGCAAACTGGACCATTGCGGACCGCCTCTCCCAAGTGGGATCAACTGAGTCTTACACTGAGCGACGGATTCCAAACAGGAGGTTTGGATCCACCCAACTTTGAAGACGCTGAGATCACTCTCTGAGTAAGGAAATCATCTTCACCACGTCCCGTTCAAGTACCACAGGAAAACTGAGTTGCAACCAGCGGCTGCATCATTCCACTCCGTCCGAGTTCTGGGTAAACCCTGTTCCGCCCTCCACCGAATCAAACAAACTCTGGAAGACCAACACACAGACTGGCGTCAAAGAGTCTCCACTTCTCTGGAAACGTGAGTGGCAACAAATCCTCTCCTTCAAGATTAACAACTCCAATCTCCCACTGAGCCTGAACCTAACAGTCTGTCTTCCCCTCGTCTTCCAGTTTTCTGCTGAGCTGAGTTCGGAGAAACTCTGCACCGAACTCAAAATACATTTTAATAAAACCCGTTGAACTTTTACTCTGTGTCTCTCTGTTTGGCTTCACTGCATGTGGGTCCGAGCCTTAGATAAAATCATGACAAAAGTAACCTTGGGGTTCTGACAGGATAACCTGTAGATTTAGGAAAATAACTTAAAAATCTTTCTAAAGGACCTAATAACCTCCAATAAAGCACCCCCTAGTTAAAAAAACAAACAAAAAACACGTTCAATATTTTCTGAGAATGGATTCTCCAAATACCGGAAGAATAACTTTTAAGTTGTAAGATGGAACCATGTGTCCTAAGATGTGAGTATCAGGAATATAACCTGCACTAAGAGAGTGAGCCCTGATTTTAAGCACATTAAGTTATGATTTTTGACAATTTGGGAAATTATTTAAATAAGGTGCGCCGTAACAGGGTACGTTTTAGTGAGGTTATCATTTTGTCATGAAGCGTTATAACTGTCACGATTCTGCCCTTTTTGGACTTCTGTTGAAGTTTCTTTTTGAGTTTTATTTGTGTAATTCTGTTATGTTGGTCATTGTTTTTTTTTCCACTTTGTGTTATATTTAAGCATTGTTATTTTTGAGTTAATGTCTGTTTGCCCCTTTGTGCCAGTCTCCTTCCCACTTGCTCTCTTCTAGTTACTACTATCCACACCTGATCCATATCAGCTAATTAGTCCATTTTTTGTTCTGTCTCCCATATATACACCTCCTGTGCAGTTCCTCATTGCTGAATCCTCTTCATTGCTTCTTGTATGTTTCTCCTGAGTGTCTCTTATTTTTGGTTCCCAGCCGGTTATTTCTGGATTTATGTTTTGGTACTTTATACTTTAGCATTAAAACAGCAAAAACTATCTCTACTCAGCATTTTGGATCACAACATCCACCAACCCTGATGGCGATATTTGCTTGGAATAAATCCTTTTGCTGTTACCTAAAAAAAAAAATGGTGATCTAAAAAACACTCCCTTCATACATAAGGAGCACATTTGAAATGTCCCAACAGGCTGAAGCAGAATTAACCTCTATTTACGGTTCTCTCTGGTCTGTATTTGCTTAATAAGAGGAGCTGCAGTAAAATAAGAGGCCAGCTAAACGCTAATCACCTACCTGGCAGAAAAAAGACTCTCCACTGATTTCTGTGATTGGTCAGATGTCACAGATGGACTCCTCTGTGGGGCAACTTGGAGACAAAGAGGCAGACGGACACAGAGTTAGTTAAATGAAGGAAAGAAGCAGAGGTCTGCCCATCATCTTTCACCATCTGTCAATAAATAAAACTGTGGAACAATGAAATGTAACAGCGATGACAGAAAACGTTCACTACACTCCAGCATCTGTCTCTCTTCTCCAGGTGCTTTGCACCGACACTGTTCTCATATTACAATTCGTCAACACAAGGCCAAACTAAAGTCTGCCAACCTCTGCAAAGAAGAGGGACTTTGATGTTAATGACCCGCTTTTCCATATTTGGTAGAAATGCACCTGGATGAGCCCGTAAATAGTAGCACCCTCCCAGATGTTACAAACCGAATGCCTTGGTGGCAGAAAATTGAGGAATCGGTAAGGATGTGCTTACCTTCTGTGAAGCTGCATTTCTCCCAGCCGGCAGAGGAGGGGGTGCTGCATGGAGAGACACCATCCTCTGCATCTGAGACACAAAACATAATCCTTTTAAAAGAAGATATCAATGAAAATACATTTTGTAATGTTTTAAAGTTTATATCACAGGGGGGAATTAAGTGCATTGAAAAAAAATCTAGAATTAAATAAATATGTCACTTTACTTGATGTGGGCTTGGTTCTAAAAAAAAAGAAAAATCACTCCTATCAAAGTGAGATTTTTTTGTTTTAAAGATTGGAGCAAACATCAAGTTCTATCAGCAACAATGGTACTAAAAATGAGATTTTGTTGGATTTCATCAGATTTAAGCAACATTGAAGAAACAGGCAAATTATACCTATACTATAATTATACCTGTAGCTGAGACAAAGCAGCTGGATCAGCTGATCAGGAAGGCCAGCTCTGTGATTGGATGCCCTCAGCAGGAGGTGGGAAACAAAATGATGCTAACTAAATTAACATCTCGGCTGGATAATGTCTCCCACCCCATGCATGAAGCTGTCGCTGAACTGGAGAGCTCTTTTCAGTGACAGACCCTGCACCCTAAATGCACCAGGGAGTGTTATCACAGATCCTTCCACCCAGCATATGTAACACTTTATAATCACTGATCTTAACAACCTCAATATGTTGTTACATTCATGCTGATTTTGCACAGTTTCTACCTTAGTCAGTTAAATAACATGCTGCTGTCATTTTGTACATCTCTGATGTTGCTGCTATTTTAAAATACCCATTACTGAAAAAATGTACATAGCTGTATATTGGTTATTTGTTCTCTAGTTTCACAGTATTCATACTGTTAAAACACTTTACAGTACAGTATTTTATCTGTTTATCTCTTAACTCTTCACTATTATGTCATTCTTATAAATTTTTCTAAGGTCCAAATTTTTGTAACCATTTTATCTATAA
>NW_015150975.1:232452-246209 GCF_000732505.1 Cyprinodon variegatus | reverse complement strand
GCTGTAAATCTGGAACTGTCTGAACACCAAATGTGATCAGTTTTATTATATTTTCATGTGAGAGATTAACACAAACTGTGCATAAATATTTGTTTTTAAAATAACTAAAATAATAACTTGGAAATAGATGGAAATTCACATTTCAAAATGTCTTACAAGTAAAAACCCTAAAAATTTCATATGCATTCATAAGCAGTTCTAAACGGGGCAAACAGGGGTCTGTGCTCCTGGAGACCTGGTTCTCACTAGTGTTGCGCCGATACCGATACCAGTATCGGACGGGGCCCCGATACTGCACTAAAATGGTGGTATCGGTATCGGCGAGTACCAACAAATAGGGCACCGATACCATTTTGAGAGCCATAAGTTTATTCAACTATTGTCACCCATTCCAAGTAGGCAATAAAAAGTTCTACTGGATTCACTTTGTATTAGATTTTTTCCTGCTTCACAAAGGTAGGCAGCAGCTTGACAAACCATGATGGCAATTATTTTACATTATTATGGTATCGGTATCGGCCGATACTGCACAGCCAGTTATCGGGTATCGGTATCGGGGCCAAAAAATGGCATGGGCGCAACACTAGTTCTAACCCCTGTTATGACTCAGGCATGTTTCTTAAAATGATGTATATTGACACAGTAACCATTTTTTTTTTTTTGTTTCCAGTGTTGCTTTAAGAGTCATTTTTTAATGAAGGTGTTGCATTTAGTCCCATATTGAGATTGGAGCACAGCTATCAAATGCAAGATCAGGAGTCTGCATCCTGCAGCTGCAGAGCTGCTCTTTAACTCACTTATTATATTAGCTCAGAGATTTATGATGACCAGTATGTTTTAGACGTTCCTCTGCTTCAACACACCTCAATCAAGGTCTAAGGAGGTCTGTTAGTCACCCATTTATATACTGTAATTACAATATGCTCGACAATTTACTGAAGACTTCAGTATTTAATAATAAATGCATTTCCTGTATATCTCGAATGATTTTATTTTTTCGTGCCCTTATAAAACAAACAACAACCAAAAGAACACCTTGCCCCTCCTAATAAATTTGGTCTGGAACTGCCACTGTATGCATTTCTACTTAGCATGGGCAGAAATGAATGGGGGGGTTAGAGATGGCCATGGCTACCAGTCACTGGCCATCCCCTTCAGGTGATTTGATGTTCCCATGTGGATGTAGTTCACCACCTCCAGGAGAGGCTGTTCCCATCTAAACCAGAGAGTGACAGCGGTGATGCTCTGGAGTGGAATATCTAAATTAATTTAACATTTTAATTTTCCGTTTAATGATCTATGGATTCATATTTCTTCCTCGGCCTGATAAAATGTTAGTGTGCCGTTTCTTTGTTTCTGAATAGAAGCAATTAGTGAGAGGCTATTGTTCCATTCTTTATGCTGAGATGTAGGGAAAGGAAGGAGGTTTGAAAAGGAGTTTCCTCCCTAGGTTAGATAATGGGGAAACATAGATAAACAGGTCCTTATTGTGTTTAAGATCCTCATGTCCTGTCTTTGGTGTGAATGGAAAACAGTTGTCTGAAATGTTTATCTGAACGTATATTTATGTCTTTTGATGAAGTGTTTCTCTTGGAAAGACTGAATGTTCGTGTGTGAGAAGTCTTTATAATGCAATGGTGGGGCAGGACCTAGTCAGAATCACTCTGAGAACTGTCTTTGGCTGTTCTGTGTCATTCTCCCCTCTGCAGAGCGGAATAAACTTTTTCTCCCTTGCAAATCATCTCCTGGGGCTCATTTTTTACTCCACAGATCATAAACTGATAAATAAATACTTTCTGTCTGTGGCCTACAAGCAGGAAACCATTCGTGTTTAAATATGAAAGCATAAGAGAAAAAATTAAATTAACTAATCACACATCTACACTTAAACAGGCTAATCAATTGGCACTCATGGGAACGGAGCTTGCTGACAACATGTGTCTCCAGAACCATATGTCTTTCTCCCTGCCTCCTCACAATGATGCATTTCTTTGTGTTGATCTGGCTCATAAAATCCCAATTAATTACAATGTCTTTCAAGGAGTTTATAAACTATTAACACTTTCTAATATGAGTCATCCTGTTAGGCTCCAGATCAAGCATACATGAGGAAAAAAACACTTTCTGCATTTTATTTTTCATGAAGATAAAAAGTACGAGAGATATAAAAATGGTGCATACTGTAAGGCATATCTTCGGCTTCCTCTGACATGCCCCCTGACTGGGAGCGACCGAGCCCGATGGAGTACCCTCTGTTCTTCCTGCTCCCCGATCGAGACCTGGAGCTTCTCTTCAGTCCTGACCCTTCAAGAAAATGGAAGCCATTATAAACCTGTTTGCACCTGCAGGGCAAAATTAGGAAAAGAAAACAGTTTCCTGTGCCAAAGAAAAATCCATCCTCTAAGCAAAGACCGGCTATCACTCCTGATTTTCTGCACCAATGCTTATCTTTTCAAAAATAAATAGTGATTGTCCAATCGAAATTTGAGGCACGTAACTTACCAGTATTTATGCATTCAACACACGTTGGCAAATACTCATTGGTGTCCAAGTCAATGGGAACAAATGCTGTGTATTTGCTAAGAATATTGCAGGCTTTGCTGGTGTGAATAGCGTATACCTGGTACTTCCTGCCAGAACCTGAAATTATACAAAAAAGGAAAATATATCACAGATTGAGTCATTTTTTGTGGCTCTTTAGCTACTTTTTATGTCTACATGTGAATTATACGGAATATAAACATCAAATGAAAACAAGAAATATGTTTATCAGGGATGTTAAACATCATGCTTTGATATTTACTAAAGTACGTTTCTGCAAAGCTAATTTCAAAGGGGGCTTCCTCCACTCTGCAGCTGCCTAATCTCACCTTGCTCTATCTCAGACTCTTTATCGGCCATGTGCTCAAAGTCTTGAATGATGGAACTCCCAGCCAGGTGGTGAAACGTCTCATTCCACAGCTCTTCGTGGACTTTTTCCTCTCGTTCCCGGCCGCTTAAAAAGGGTTCGATGTCAAAGACCACGTCCCACTTCATCGGCTGCCCACACAGCAGTCCTGACACCACTGCTTTGCAGTTCCCTTTGTGGTGGCTGGTGCTCCCCAGATGTGAGGCATGGGTCTCCTGAGGTGTTTCTGCTTGACACAGTTGGTGCCCATATCCATCTGAGACATCAGAGAATTACAGTGATGAAAAAAAAGGGAATTTTAGGTTGTTTTTAAAATTTCTGCAATCTTACAGTATTTAAATATTTGCTTGGTCTTTTACATTTTATCCAAAATGTCATCTATTATTTGCAGATTGAGAATACTAATTCTTCACACCCATCACCTTAGAGTCCCTTTGTTCTGTCATCGCAATTTTAAATCTTTTAGCAAACCAACAACACTTTTTCCATCACTTGTTCTTGTAAAAGTGGGTGAAAAAATGTACAACTGCTTTGAAGATGCTCTAAATTAAAGTTGTTAATAATATAGAAATTGTTTTTTTTGTTAACTGATCTTTTAACTATTAAGAGAGATAGTCAAAGAATTTCAGTCAGAGGCTTTTTAAACTTTACTCCAGAATATTCTCATGTCACAAAATAAACAAAACTGTACAGTTACCTGAAAATCGAATATTGAAAACATTTCAATAAATAAGCCTGACCTCTTTACTGGACTAGTTTACAGTAGCTGTAACAGACAAACCTTTAATGATACAGCCATGATCTTTTCTGGCAATCATCTAGAGCTGAAAAATAACAATATAAAGTAGATTTGAGCAGATGTTTTTGGTTCCAAGCTTCAAATCAGAAGGTTGAGGCCAAAACGCGCTTTTCACAGTGAGAGAAGCTCATTTTGGCCTCTCTACAGTATTTACCACAAACATTGGGACAGGACAACCTTTGTCTGAAATATGCTGCAGTTAAAGTTACATCGTTCCATAATAACAGTGGTCTTAGAAATATTTTTGTTTCTGATTTCCAAAAAAAAAAAGGGGATCAACAGTGTCTTCCTCTGGGAAAATATTTCGGGTTATATCACTAGTTGAATTACATTATAATCTAAAGAAGAAGATTGGGGGCAGTTTAGAAAAAAAAGTAAAACACTCCATTGAAAGAAATTTTCTGAATGATTTTTTTTTTCTCTGAATTCTGAATGTAATCTTAAAAAAAATAAATAAATCAGAATTCAAAAAAATAAAAATTAGGAATTGTGAGATCAAAGTGTGAATTCTCTTTCTTCTCTATAGTCTGTAATGTAAGATGAAATTCTACGATTAAAGGCAGAATTCTGATGAAAGAAGTAATAAATTATATTTTGGTGATTTTATTTAGAAATCTGAATTTAAATCTAATTATCTGAGAAACTAGTAATTTGCTGAGACATTTTTAAAAAAGATCATAATTCTGAGATGGAAGTCAGTGTTCTGGCTTTACGTTAATCTCAAATTCATGAATTTCTGATGAACAAATTAAAATAATTAAGGTTTATATAATCGCAAATTTTCCAGTACCTGCACATTTAATATGATGTTCAATCACTTTTTTAAATTTATGATACATTATTTTTTAAATTAAACTTTTGATTCTTTATATTCTTTCACTGAGTCCACTGGTCTGGTATTATAACTTTACTCCAATGTATTTCAGAGTTTTAGCCACTACTATATATGTCCCTACTTTACGACATTTGCCTTTATTGGCTCCTGAGGGCCGGATGAAATGCTGTATTAAGCATTAAGCAGGCAGGCCTTGAGTTTGAGTCGTGCTTTAAAGCAATTATAATTACTTTTGTACTATTCAGTCCAACTTTGACTCCTTTATATGTGTGTAAATATGAAAGAAAATATATATATATATATTTTTGTATTCTATTGTTTGGAAACGGAGGCTGTTAATCAGTCACCGACTTCAGCCACTCAGTGTTTAAACCTTTCACAGTGTTTCCACATCAAACCAACAGAGGGGTGCTTCTCTCTCATTGCCTGGCCATGCAAATTGAATTTAAGGTGTAAAGGACGGCTGACCTTTTTTCCCCGTCACAGTCCCCTCAAGGAGTTGGACAGAAAGTTCATTTACCAACTGCCACTGTCTATGTCAACTAATAAATTGTCACTATATAGATGTCTGTAAATGCTGTCCTAAAATGACAGACGCTTACCTTTTATAGAGATGAGTCCTTGATTAAAATTTGTGTTTTTTCGTCAATTGTTTGAAATAATGAGAACTAACTGATTAATCCAGAAAGGCTGTCCTTGTGTTCTCACCTGTGTCGCCAACGCTGCCAACAGAGGGGCTGTCAGTGGACGATCTGGACCCTTCATCCCCAGCAGGGGGGCGAGCGACAGGCGCCCCTCTGCTGTCGCTTGGCTGAGGTCCATCCTGTAGCTGTGGTTGGGGATGAAGCTCAGAGCTTTCTTCCTGCTGTGGAGGCAGCTCCTGCTGAGGAGACGGTTTGGGACAGCTGGCTGGTCGCCCTCTGAACGACGTGGCCAGCTGTGGCTAAAACCATAAAGATAAAACCATAAAGTCCAGGTACCTATATTGGTTTGTTAAAGTGTATTACAACATTAGCTAATTGTTATTCTGGTCGTTTCTGTTTGCTCACAAAAGCTGGGATGTTAGAGAGGGAGGCTGTTTATCATTTTAATAATGGAAGAGGTACAACAAAACGTATACCCATTACTCAGAGACCCAAATTAGAGGCAGTGTTTACATCCCTTGCAAAACTATTAATAGTAATTACAATTTTTTTCTGATTTTGTTCTGTTACACCACAATTTTTAATTATTCTTGTAAGGATGTTATATGATAAAAAAACAACAAAATATAAAATTATGACCTTGAACAATAAGAATATGTTTTGTTTTATTTTCACAGGTAAAAATTGTTATGTCCACTAGTTCTAAACCCCAATGTATATATGTTGTAGGTTTACTTAATTCTGCTGCTGAAGGGGTAGCACTCATTTTGCATTGCACATCTACAAGCAGAGCATTTTGTTTGGAGGGAATTTGGTTTTATTATTATCATGAGCAAAAAACATATTGTTCTAAATGGAAAAAAGCACACATTTTGTTAACTCAAATGAAAAAAAATGCAATCCAGAAATTCTGATGAAGATTCTCAGTCATCCAGGTCATAGTCATTCCAATAAAGTAAAAAAAAAAAACAATCCATTGGACTTTGATTCCAAGTTTGAAGACATTTAGCTTCCCATTCAGGAAACTTTTTCAATTCAAACTTTCACAAATACTACTGAGTTCGAGGATTTATAGAGTGGACCAAAAACAAAGCCTTGAAAGAAAAAGAAAACGGGTCCGCCCCTTAGGAATGGGGGTCATTTTCGGTTCTTTGTTAGCCTGCAATATCCAATACCTGTCTATGCCTCTGAAAGGGGGGTCATCAGGGGGAGATATTGGCCTTGCTAACCAGGCGATATGTTCTGTTCCCCTGTATGGGGATGGGGGTTGCGGTGATAGATGGAAGGAAGCAATAGTGTTGATTCCTAGAAATAAAACTTCAAATCAAACAAAGGTTTAGAGATTAACTTTGCTATTTTCTCAGATTATTTTTTTTTATATTTAATTTTTTCAAAAAGCCTTTTATTGCAGATTTCTTCAAAATATATTTAGATATATTTTCCTTTTTTCAGGTTTCTGTGTTTTCAGACTGAGATTCAGAAATTACATTCTTTGCAAATTGCGTTTTATGGATCTCATTGTCTTATATTCTGGAGGCGGGCTCTGGAGGGAGAAACAAAGACTGGGCTGCATGTAAATTAGCAACAATTGTACTGGTCGATCTGCATGTCAAGAATTAATGTTTATATTGAACTTGAAGTGAAAACAATGTGATTAGAGAAAATAAAAATAAAAAATGCAAGAAATATATAACAAAATATAAGAACACCAAAGTTACTCGCACAACCATTTTAAAAGTTTATTTTCTAGATTGTGTGTATTGTCAAATATCAATTTGCAGAACATGTTTTTTTGCTTGCAATAATTCGGTTTTGCCTATTCATCTTTGCTAAAAAGCTAAAGCTGAGTTCGAGTGGATGAAGAGTTTTAACAGCATTCCCACAGTATTATGCAGCCCTCACCATGCTTCACATTGCAGATGGAGTGTTCAGGTAGGAGTATGGAGTTAGCTTTTTACCACGTATAGTGCAGAAGAAAGAATTTAAGCTGGATCTTATCTAGCTAGAGTTTCTTCTTCTGCATTAGTTATGTCTCTTACATGGCTTGTGGCAAACTTCCGACAGATTTATTTCCTTCTTACCACCTTATAAGTACCATATAAACAGATTCCCCCATAGTCACAGAACTCTTGGCCTTTTTTTTTCTTTGACTGGTGCTCTCCTTTCTCAGTGTTAAAGTTTTGGTAGGTTTGCTGTTCTTCCATACTATGGAAGCGAATCGTTACCATACAGTATTTCAAATGAAAAAGCATTTTCAGAAATGCTTTTTCATTTTAAGAATGTGGCTGCATTGTTTGACTCATAAATGAAATTAGTAATCAATCATCTTGTTTGCATTTTAATTTTCTTCTTCAAGACTGCTCATCATTTTACTTAATTAAAATGGAAAAGAAAAAAGTAATTTGAGATTTATTGTTCAAAATGTAGCCCAGCAAATACAAACCAAAATTCAATTTGAAATGTAAAATTTGAAAATGAAAAAGCATTTCCAGAAATGCTTTTTCATTTTAAGAATGTGGCTGCATTATTTGACTCATAAATGAAATTAGTAATCAATCATCCTATTTGCATTTGTATTTTCTTTTTTAAGACTGCACATTTTATGCCATAATCAAGGAGAAAACACAGCGGACATTGCTTTTTTGTTTTTTGTATTTTTAGTGGCAATTAATTGTATTCTTATTTATTTATTGAGCATTTATTTATTTCTGTATTTATTTTTATATGTCAGAGTCAGTCCTCCATAGTGCAGTCTTGAAGAAGAAAATGCAA
Organism: Cyprinodon variegatus; assembly: GCF_000732505.1. Classification (NCBI taxonomy): domain Eukaryota; kingdom Metazoa; phylum Chordata; class Actinopteri; order Cyprinodontiformes; family Cyprinodontidae; genus Cyprinodon; species Cyprinodon variegatus. The sequence goes on along the minus strand of NW_015150975.1, from coordinate 238,251 downwards.
ACGCAAATAGGATGATTGATTGCTAATTTTATTTATGTGTCTAGTAATACAGCCACATTCTTAAAATGAAAAAAGCATTTCTGGAAATGCTTTTTCATTTGAAATATGGTAACGATCGCTTTCATACCATACTCCTTCTGTTTTATAAAATTGGAAAGGGGTCTGTCTGTTTTCGTTTTATTCCCCAATCCAGCTGCCCAAGAGGCTCCACTTTTTCAACCTCTGGGTCTGACTCAGGGTCAGAGTTGTACAGTTGTAATATTGTGGATCTTTTTGCAGCCATTTTCATGTTTATGAAGTACCAATTTAAACATTTAGTTCTGGGGGGTGCAGAGCCAAAATCAGGGAAAACTGAGGCGGTAAGGTATTTTGTAATGAAAATTAAGTTAACATGTTTTTTTATATATTTATAACCCATATAACTAAACTAAGTTTTTTTAAAGGAAATTATAACAGACTTTCAAAGGCACCTTTTTGTTGTTTTTTTTCAGGTATAAAGAGTAAAGAGGAATTAATTCAATCTTTCTTTTGGTCAAAGACCTAAGACTTGGGTAGAGGTTCACCTTTCAGCATGTGTGTTACTCTTTAAAAGTACAAAGTATCATTAGGAATCATAGAGAAGGTAGACAGTCTCTGTACACATGAGCCTGAACTACTTTGCAAAGAAGAATAGGACAAAATTATTGTCAGCAGATGTGAAACTATAGCAGAGACATGCCCAGAAGACTTTCCTTCTGCTTAACAGTTATGCACCAGTTTTGTTTCCGTTTATCGCATCACTTCCAAATGTAAAACATTTCATTGGGATTTGCACAGTATTTTATATTTTCTTGTTTTTTTCTGATTACCAAAATATCCACGGTGCAAAAGTGTGTTCCAAAACCCATATTGGAGAAACAGACGTTTTCAGGAGGGATATTTATCCTGTTGACAAGTTCAATGCCCCAAGAGTTCTATGTCTCATGAATCTCATTTTAATTAAATTAGACATTTGCTATATGTATTCATTAAGTCCAGCTTAGACGGGGTTCTTCAGCCGGATTTACCAGAGGAGACACGGTTTCCTCCTTTTATTTCTGTTTAGTCACGGCAAATTTCTTCCTGAGTTTTCAAACCTAATTGTGATTCATTAATTTTGCCCTTAATTACAGAGCAGGACACATTAGTCTCTTCTTGATTATACTCCAATCCAGACATGGGTCAGGTAGCTTTTGTAGCTGCCAACTCATTCTGGATTCAAATATCATTTTCTACTTGACAGTTAGACAACTCCCTCATTAGATAAATCCACATGCTGCTGCCTTAATTATATGCTAGTACTTTGTTTTTTTGTATTGGTGGCAGGAACCTCGAACAAGCAGCATGTGCTAAATTAAAATCACATTGAGGAAAATTGGTTGGTATATTATGTAAGGGAATAAAAATAAATTTTAATAGTAAATGGCCTGTACTTATATAGCACTTTTTCAAGTCAGGAGACTTGACCAAAGCGCTTTACACTACATTCAGTCATTCACCCATTCACACACACACTCACACACTGATGGTGGAAAGCTACATTGTAACCATAGCTCCCCTGGGGCTCACTGACAGAAGCGACGCTGCCGTACACTGGCGCCACCGGGCCCTCTGACCACCATCAGTAGACAATGCAGGTGAAGTGTCTTGCCCAAGGACACAACGACACCGAACCGTCAATCCTTCGATTTCAGGGCAAACTCCTACATCCGACGCCACAGTCGCCCTAATGGTAATTTTGCAGCGTAATCTTACCTGGTAGTCGTTCTTCCATTGCACTTCATGCTCGGGGCTCATCTGGCCTGTCAGCTCCTGGACTTTACTCCTTCTCAGAGGATTCTTGGGCACCACAGAGTTAGGGTCACTGAGAGTGAAGGTTTTCTTCCCTGGGTTGTAGTCCATTAGTTGGTTAGTGCTGTAGGCTCGTCTCCTTGGTGATGTGTCATCTAAAAATGATGTAAAGAATTCAGAGTCAACACTTTAGAAAGCAAAAATACAATGATGATGGATAATTTTATCATTGATCAAGGGATATTATCCAAATAGAGAACAATAATCAACATTGGGTATAAGGCAAGGCAAGGCAAATGTATTGTATAGCACAATTCAGTACAAAGACAATGCAAAGTGCTTTACATGATTAAAATACAGCAAGATAAAACCGAATCAAAGCAAGTAGGAAAAAATAAAAAAATAAATGAAATAAAATAAAAAATGCAGAAACAAAAAAGAATATTAAAAACAGTTGGACTAAAGAAAATATGTTTTAGTTGAACTGTTTAACTAGAACAGTCGACGGCAATCCTAAACAAATGTGTTTTTAGTCTTGATTTAAAGGAACTCAGGCTTTCCGCACTTTTACAGTTTTCTGGAAGTTTGTTCCAGATAAGTGGAGCATAGGAACTAAATGCTGCTTCTCCATGTTTAGTTCTGGTTCTAGGTATGCAGAGCAGGCTGGAGCCAGAAGACCTGAGTGGTCTGGAGGGTTGATACACTGATAGCAAGTCTGTGATGTATTTAGGTGCTAAGCCATTCAGAGATTTATAGACTAACAGAAGTATTTTAAAGTCTGAGATACAGGGAGCCAGTGTAAGGACTTTAGAACTGGGGTGATGTGCTCTACTTTCTTAGTCTTAGTGAGGACACGGGCAGCAGCGTTCTGGATCAGCTGCAGCTGTCTGATCCACTTTTTAGGCAGACCTGTGAAAACACCGTGGCAGTAATCATTTCGACTAAAAATAAACGCATGGATTAGTTTTTCCAGATCATGCTGAGACATTAGTCCTTTAGACTAATAAGAACAAAGTACACATGTATTACAAACCATGGGGTTAAATAACCTTTAAATGGAAGTGGAGTGTTTCTCATATATAATACCATATTCATTTTTTTATTCATATAAGACAAATTTCCGGTGATAATATCAGATTAGGACATCCCTTTACAAAATGTAAGTTTCAACTCTTTATGGAAAAAACTATTCTGCTAGTCTTGCCATGGTCAAATATCTACATGCGTTTGCCTCTTTTCATATTTTCTAGATTTATAGATCTAATGCCAAAAATTACGATGGAGTATTAGGGTCAGACTAAATAGAATTTTGCTTTTGAAAGGCTGTAATATTATTAGATAAAGTTATTATATTACAAAAATAAAGACATAACATTATAAAGTCGTAAAAATACGAGAATAAAGTGTCATAATATTACAATATTAAATTCGTAATATTACGAGATTGAAGCCATTACCGTATATTACCAAATTAATGTTGCAATATTGTAAGATTAAAGTCTTAATATTAAAAGAATAAAGCCAATATTATTCAATGAGAACTCTTGCTCTGTCATCCCATGCAATAAAATTAGGACTGTTGAGAATCTGGTGAAGTTATACTTAGTTTAACAAATAAGGAAATGTTAAATCTTTTTAACCCATTACCATCAAATTATTAGTATGTTTGTAAATGGTAGTTGGGTTTTGCTCTCAGATATTGTTTGAAGATTTTGCTTCTGAAAGGACTAATAATCTGACAACTTTATTACATCATGACATTATTCTCATAACATTATTCATTATTTATTCTGGTAATATTACGATAATAAATTTATAATTTCTATGACTTTATTCTCGTTATTTATATTTGTTTTTTGGTCTTGCCCTGATCCTTCATCGTACCGCTTTTGTGTTTGAAATTGTAAACGAGATGTAAGAGATTGTCATTAAGGTAGTAAACCAGTAACTAAAAAAAAAACTCAGTTCTGCACGAAAAAATCTAGTTATAGATGTATGTATTTGAACAAAATATGAGCAAATCCATTCAATCTTTACTAAACTATTCTTTAATTACCATTAAACACCTACTGTACAGCCGTATTTTTCTTCATGGTCCAAAGACTGGCAACCATTGCTCCGACTGACGAGAAAACAACAACCAACAGAAACTAATTTGTGGTACATTCAACAGAAAACCTCTAACTGCTTTCAACGCTTCGCCAAATTAGCAGAGAGTCACAAAATGCCAGCACTGTCACCATGTACTTGTTTTCCACATACAAAGCTTCTTTTTTTATTTTTTTTTTATTTATTTTTGTTAAACGTAAACAGCTGTGATCTTAAAGCTAGCACCGAATGTGGAAGAATGGGATTTGATAAGTTCAAATCCCCCCTTAGGCAATGTCATACTTTTGAGAGAGACAGGTTATCTATATCAATAATTTCTCATTTCTCCAGGTTAGAGGCAGTGTAATAAAACAATATCAATATTTATATATATATATATATCGCAATAGAAACCTAATCAATGTTAATAGTAAAAGCGTCCAATAGATTGATCCATATTTGGGGTCTGGAACCTTCACAATGCAAAAGGCTTTCCTCAGTCTAGCTGATAAAAAAAAAAATACTTAGTGTCACAAATTTTATTATGTTCTGAATAAAAGATAACATAATTTTGATAAACATTTATGCAAAGAAAAATATTTTGTTTATTTTTTTAGGGATTAATGTTTTATTTTCTGCAATGGACTGGCGACATGTCCAGGGTTTACCTCGCCTCTCGCCCGTAGACAGTAGGAGATAGGAACCAGCAACCCTCACGACCCCACTTGGGATAAGCGTGACAATAAATGGATTGATGGATGTTTTATTTTTTGTTTAAGTTTAAAAAAGCAAAAACATTTTTTGGCACAAAAAGGATTAGACTTCTTCTTTGTGATGTTTATACTTGTCGGAAGTCGTGTATCAAAAAGCGAGTGGTGGCTTGGTGGTTAGGGCGTAGAGCTTGGAATCCTGAGGTATTGAGTTCAAGCCCAACTTGTACAGACTGCCACACCTAAACAAAAGACCCTTAACCCCACACTGCTTCCCGGGTGCCGATCAATGTGTTACATGAGGAGGTACATTTCTCCAATGTGAGATCAATAAAGTTCAGTTATTATCAATGAATTCCGTTGCTCTGTACTTGTGACAATGTAATGATGATAAAAGCTGAAAAAAGAGGATATTGTTTCCAACATAATGCAAGAGAATTAGACCATAAAAGTAGAAAGTAGTGGTACGCTGATTGATTTTTAGATTTCCTTAATCTTATGTCTGAAAAACAGCCACTGCTCTAAACTTTCCATTGATATTTTAAAGGGGACTATCTTATGGGCAGCTATCACCAGAAAACTCAGAATAATCTGTTATTCCCTTTTAAAAACTCATTACCTTACCTTTGATGTTTTAATGTATCTTGTATAAATTCATGTATTCATTAAAGAAAAAAATGTGAACTTGGAGTATTTATCATTTAAAAACATTTTTTATTTTGTTATATTCTGAAATTAAGAGCCACTGTGGATGATCCAAAGAGACACTTGTATCTCCAGAGACACAGGTTGCAGACCCCTAATCTGTAACTTCTCCGAAGTCTGTTCTCACAGCTGTAGAGTAAGGGACACAATGCAAACACATGTCTACTGTCAGCACTTCCTCGTGCAGCAGGAAAGAATCCAACAAAGGCGATCACTGGATGCAATCAGCTGGTTTTCCTTAGAGGTTTAAACATTCTGGCTGGATGATCTAAATCAGTTGTATCTGGAAAGTGCCTTGAGATGACATGTGTTGTGAAATGGCACAATATAACTGAGCAGAATTTAATTGAACTCCAATCTAGAATCACATGACATTCTGGAGGATGTAGGTAGAGGAAAGAATTTAGCCACTCAACCTCTGACAGCCAAACTAAGCTAGGTTGGTGGTAAGGCTTACTTATAATTTAAAGTTGAAGGTTGTTTTAGG
>NW_015150975.1:228695-231427 GCF_000732505.1 Cyprinodon variegatus | reverse complement strand
GAAGTCTGTTCTCACAGCTGTAGAGTAAGGGACACAATGCAAACACATGTCTACTGTCAGCACTTCCTCGTGCAGCAGGAAAGAATCCAACAAAGGATCACTGGATGCAATCAGCTGGGTTTCCTTAGAGGTTTAAACATTCTGGCTGGATGATCTAAATCAGTTGTAACTGTAAAGTGCCTTGAGATGAAATGTGTTGTGAATTGGCGTTACATAAATAAACTTAATTTAATTAAATTGAATATTGTGATACATTTTTCTACACCCCCTACTGTCCTTGCATACAGTTTTATGATTCCTGCACATTTAAAACAATACTAATCATCAACCTTTATTAAAAAAATTACGGAACTTCTTTGTCAAAGAGCAAAAACTTTACAAACGATGGGAATGCTGACCAATGAAACGTACAGTTCATTACCTGTGAAGTCTGGCTCTGTCATGACGGGGCCCCTCTCCATCATGGAGTCCTGGTAGGAGTCATGGAGCGTGCCAGAGGGTGCTTCCCGGAGGGACCCGTGACTGTCAACTCCTGTCCTCCCCGCCTCCTCTTCTTGCGAGTGGTAAAAGACCGAGCTGGCTGACTCAATGGAGCGCATCATGCTGTATCGCCTCCTTTTATCCTGTTGAGATGTGAAGCAAGTTTCTCCTTCTGACAAGTGGTCTTTTGTTTATTAGATCAAACAATTCAAACAGTTTTATGTATTTTGTTATTACATCTGAGGAAAAAAAATGTCAAAGACAGTCAGAAATAATTTTCATCAAAACAGTTAGAGGTAGTTTTGATGTCAAAAAAGCAATTTGTATACTGGAAAAGGTTATTTTTCTGAACCACACAAGCATGCGCTTAATTGTTACCCTTCATCAGGTGTCTTACAGATTTGGGGTTGTCATGGTAACGAGTGGTGTCGCACACCACACTGTAGCCAATCAGACTGTCCCCAGGAAAGAGGAAGGTGTTGCCAACGGGGGAGAGCAGCACCTCTTTGGTTTCAGGAAAGAGCCATTCAATGGAAATGTCACTGAGTACAGGGGACATGGTTTTCTTCAGTGATTTTATCATCTGTGGAGTTAAAAACAGAAATAACATTGCTTCCCTTTGACAGTTTCACAGAGGAAGTGGTGTTTCATATACGATCTTGAAATGGGTATCAGTTGCAGGCTCTCAGTGTATTTAAATGACTGCATAATGACCCTCCAGTGTCTCTCAGAGTAGCTAGATGTCATGTTATGAGAGACACTCCAGGCTGAAAACGAGTACCTTGGGCTGCAGCCTCTCTCCGTCAGACAGGAATTCAGCTGTTCCTTTGGAAACAGCCGCCAGTCCATGCACAAGCCTCCTGCAAGCATTCTGTCCTATGCCGAATGAAAAACATCTGCGCAGAAACATAAAAGGCAGCACATTCACTACAAAAAATGTAAATCTAAATAATACATTTCTTCTTAAAATTAGTGCATTTTTTCTTGAATTGAGGAGGGGAGACACTTTGCCAATGGAACAACACAGTTTACATTTAAAATAAGAAGGAATAATTCCAGTGTCTTATTTAAAGTGCATATTATCTAATTATCTTATTTTAAGAGTAGAATACTCATTCCATATGCAAATCATCTTATTTACCTACTCAAACACTGCAAAAACGATCTAGAAATAAGTGAAAATTTCTTAAATTAAGTGTATTCACCCTTAACTTGAGTAGGTAAATCAGATAGTTTGCCAATGAAATGGGTAATTTTACTCTTAAAATAAGATAATTAAATAATATTCACTTATTTTAAGTGTAAATTGTCTTGTTCCATTGGCAAAATGTCTCTTTTACCTCAATTCAAGAACAAATGCACTTATTTTAAGAAAAAATGGCTTGTCTAGATTTAGATTTTTCCAGTGAACTAAGAGTAAATACACTTAATTTAAGAATTTTTTGCTTTTTTCTAGATCGTTTTTGCAGCGTTCAAGGATAGATCAAGAAATGTATGGGTACATATTTTACATAGAGACACAGGACATGCAGAGCTGAAAAATTGACCTCAACTCTGGATGTTTTTTAACCTTTTATTAAACTACAACCACATTCCATAGTGTTCTTTAGTGACAAGTTATGGGGTAAGCTGTAAAATTAGACAAAATATGTAAAAGTTAAAAGAAAAATTACACTTTTAGTAATACAAATAAAAATAAAAAAGGGACTACAATTCAGCTGTAAGTCTTAATGTGTATGGTTTTCAGATTTATATGTCTGGGTAGTGAAAAATCTGTCCATTTCTGCTTTGTGATAATAGATCAAGGTGTGCCTGCTTGATAGGGTCTCTACTCTGACACATGAATATGACTCGAATCATCTGCCCTTTCAAACTCCAGCCCTCGGTTGTTCTTATTTTGCAACTTTGCGTGTAACTCTGCCACAACCCACAAGAATCCAATAGCCAAGTGATTAGGACAACTGTGGAACAGAATGCCATGCTAACGGTGCATCATTAGACGTCTGTCAGTGCTTGTGCTGAAGGAACTCTAACTTTTTTTCTTCCTAATAATACCCTGTATTTTACTTTTAACAAACTGACCAACTTCCTTGTCTCTGGTAAAGGAAAGTCTCTCCATAAAAAGTCATAAGTTAGCCTCGTGAGACCATCCTGATCTTGCGAGCTTTCAAGGTTTCACTCGCAGATCAATCTCGAGACTCTCGTTAAAGAAAATTTGGAGCCGTTCACCAAACGAACGTCCAATCAGCGTT
>NW_015150975.1:225159-227277 GCF_000732505.1 Cyprinodon variegatus | reverse complement strand
GAACCAGAACCTGTTTACTTTTTGTGTGTACCTTAATAAACTGTTGAACTTTTACCCCTGACTCCGTGGTGTGTTCTGCATGTGGGTTTAGCTCTTTAAACCGATTCATGACACTATTGTCACCCATCTCAGGTAGGCAATAAAAAGTTCTACTGGATTCACTTTGAATTAGTCTTTTTCCTGCTTCACAAAGATAGGCAGCAGCTTAGACCTCTTCAAAAAATACCTTTTTCATCAAATCTATTGAATTCAATGTTTTTCCCATTCTCCAAGGTCTAAATGAACAAAATATGCCAGTTATTTTGATCTTGGACCTTGGGTATGTCTGCCGCAAGAGCCATTTAGTTTTCGTGTTGACGTTTGTCAAAAACGTCGAAGAATTTTGGGGTATTACGTCTTTGTTTTCTTTGTAGCTTCCCATAGGTTTATGCTATAGCATTGAAAGTGGTACTAAATGAAAGCTAATAAAATTTTCTTGCATATGATGTCAAACATATAAACACCTGTGTAAATTTTCACTACTTAGAAGAGGTCTACAGCAGCTTGACAAAGCCATGATGGCCATCATTTTACATCCAAGTAGTATGCAGTTCTTCATATATACACACATCAATTTCTGACATTTTGAATTGAAAAAAGCTTTCTGGATGGGAAGGGAAACGTCTTCAGACTTGAAAACTAAGTCCAGTAGATTTTTTCTTTTTTCAACTATTTTGCAATGCCCGTTAGAGGGGGTGTTTCACCCACCACAACGTTAAAATCCCGACTTTAGTACTAGAAAGATCCATTCTTGTTTGATCTGGTCCCTTAGAAGCATATAGTGATAATGACCTGGTAAGTGTTGATGAGTAGACTGAGCTTTCTACACCTAATGCAATTATCCAGGGGGAAGTCATCCATTAAAAGGGAGAAGACAAAAGTCAATTAATTCCAGAACGACTTTGGACGGGGACTTCACAGCGTGACCCTTAAATGCAGGCGGCAAAATGAAACGATTTCCTGGAGCGCGGCAGATTTGTGGTGTCACTGTCTCTCCCTCTAAGTTGACAGATGGTGTTCACATGCTGTTTTCTTATTCCCTCATTCTAGCATCTATTCACACAGCTTTGTTGTGGCTTAGAGCTGCACAGATGTTTCCCCCAGGATAGACCTGTGATGTTGAATGTTTGTAAGAGATAAAATGAGCTGCAGGTTCCGACATTTCATTTTAACAGGATCTCCACAGTGTAGCCATATTTACATTTTAATACCCCAATAGAGCGACATGAGAGATTATTTTGGCGGTAGCTAAGTCATTGATTTCTCTTGTAAGGCATGAAAAGTGATGAATTTAGATATGCGTTACCACAGTGTTTTTGGATGTATTATACTACATTTAAAAACCAAGAAACTAGTGCCGTGCAGATTGACCGGAGGACAGTCCATGACTAAAGCTGTCCCAGGAGATTTGACCAATCTTAGTATCTCATTAAAGAGAGAAATAAAGTGTTGCATGTGGACCGTTATCATGGTAACAATGTAGAAAGTGTGGTAGGCATGTTTGTCATAAGAGCTGGGGGTGATATCTGTGACATCATAAACACAGTAGAAGAAGAACAGCTAAGCCTGCAGGCTTTAAAGATCTTAGCAAAAACCTTTTAATCAAAACAATTAAAAAAGACTAAAGAAAGAGCATGGGGTTCACTTTGGCAAAAGCGAGAGAGGGTGGACAAATCGTAACACGATGATAAAAAAAATAAGACTCATGTTCGCCGCCAACAGTTTTAACAAAGGTTCATCCAAATTAAAATGTTTTACAAGAAACTAGTGACCTTTAGTTTATATTTTCAGAGCAAAGAGTTGACTTGCTAATTTATTTTACTTCTTTTCTGAGCAAAGACGTTGAGGCTTAGATGTGCTTATCTACTCAGTTTTGATATTAAAGCCTCTATGGAAAAAAAAAAATAAATTAGTCAGTGGAAACAAAACCGGCCCCATTAATTAAAAATAATGTGGAGGGAAAGATAATCAACTGGTTAAATATGACATTTGGCAATATGGTAGCTGTAAGAAACTAGTTAAATGTTTTATAAATTTGAAATATTTACATGTTTATACTAGAATGAGCATCAACATATA
>NW_015150975.1:217072-225019 GCF_000732505.1 Cyprinodon variegatus | reverse complement strand
ATGAATATGAGTAAATAGCTTTAAAAAATGAAACCCTAACGTCCCACTTTTTTATTTAATCTTAATTACACTTTATTCCTTTTTATCTGAAAGATGCCCCAGACTCTCTTGCAGAAATCCAGTCTCCTTTCTTTTATTAGTTCACATTTTCTTGCATTACTGCTGAAAATGACGGGTATATTAGATAACAGGTAACATGATTTTTGCTGTTATATTTGTGCAAGACGATGGCAGCATCATGCCCTGGGTATTGTTTAGATTTTTATTTGTAAACAATTTTAACAGTTGTTAAATTTATCATTTTACTTCCAATTTCCTTTACCTTTTTTGCACAATTTTGTGTTGGTCTCTCATAAACTAAAACTCTCAAACACAATATATTTTCGTTATAAACTCTATGGGAGAAAATGTTTAACGGTACAAACGGTGTGAATGCTGTCTGCGGATGTGAAGCATAACCTTGATCAAATGTCAAAGTGTTTACGGTCAAGGAGAGCTTTAACAAGAGAGCTTGTTGTTATTTAGTATTGACAACATGCCAAGCAACATAATTTATCGATCTGGATCACAAAAGCAGGTGGTTTGACAGTAGTTCTTGCCTGATATAGCGTGCATGGCTGCGGATCAGCTCAATAACCCTTCCCGTGTTGCTGACTGCACCGTCTGTGAGCAGGAAGAGCAGCCTGGGGTGACCGCTGAACGTGGGCTGCCTCATAATCCAGGTGAGCGGCGCCAGGATGTTGGTTCCCCCCATGTCGGCTCTCATCTTCCTGATGTAATCACAAGCTTGAGCCAGGGCCTCCTGGATGATGAGGATGAGGAGGAGTTAGGTCCCACAGTAAATCATATACCAGTCTTATATTTACATTTTATCACTGCTGCAATTTAAAAATGGAAATGTCTTGAGAGCTGTAATGAATGAAATTTCTTTTTGTATACTCTGGGTGTGTACAAAATGACAATAAAGCCTGCCTAAGTCTAGGTCTAAGTAAGTCTACACTGCAAAAAATGTATATCTAAGTAAGACTTTTTTTTCTTAAAATAAGTGTATTTTTCTTGAATTGAGCAGGTATGTGAGACACTTTGCCAATAGGATAAGACAATTTACATTTAAAATAAGACAAAACAACTGCAGTCTCTTATCTCAAGTGCATAATATCTAATTTTCTTATTTTCAGGGTAAAAACGCTAATTCCATTGGCAGATCATCGTATTTTCCTACTCAACTTTTAAGAAATATTTACTAATTTTTAGAATGTTTTTGCAGTGTAAGTTACAAAATTCTTATGCTTTTATGCAGAACATAAACCTGAAACATTTGTCCTCCTTTAAGGTAAAACCTTTTGCACTTTTTAAGGGCCTGTGTTAAATTTTCAGGTTAATAAAAGCTATTAAAGTACAACAGAACTTCAAATTTAAGAAAGACTCAGTCTTGATAACTAACCAAAAACAAAAATCATGCCTATTGATTATACGTATAACTCCATGGGCGGTTCTACAGTAGATAGGGACCAACACCGATTGATGCCCCTGTAGGACTGGCCCTGGCCCCTATTGTGGCCCCTGTACTGAAAACATAAATGAAAACATAAACAAAAATTAAACAGAGGACTTTTTTTTTAAATAGATCTTCCCTTGATTGGAGAATTTAATGAATTAGACCATTTTTCATTGGAATTAGATTATTTACATTTAAAATGGGGAAAAAATCCATTATTTTAAGTGCATAATATGTGATTATCTTATGTTTAGGAGCAAACATTAAACAACATTATTACCTGCTCAAATTAAAGGCAAAAACACTTATTTTGAGAAATATATTCTTTTTTTCTAATTTTTGTTTTTCTAATTGCTAACAGACTGAAACTGATTCAGCCCCCATTAAAAAACACTGCCCCCTGTAAATTTCATCAGAAGAATTGGCACTAATAATCATTAAATGGTCCATTTTCACACCTGTTCATTAGAAAGCTAGTGTGAAGTTTTCTTCTTGCGCTGTGAAGCCAGAGTTAGATAAATTAAAAGCCATTTTCTTCTAGAATCCAGCTCTGTGTTGGTTTTATTTAGCAGACAGTAAATGGGGTTACTGTCTGGAGGGAGAGGATGCAGACATGCGGATGGGACTAAAAACCTATGAGACCCACGTTAAGGTCTGACGCCTGCATGCACGGGTCATGAGTTTCACCTCTTTATATATGCTGCACCTCCCCTGCCTTTCAAAACCTCATCAGCACGGCATGTGTGACTGGAAAGGTAAAAACCGGTGTGGCAGAGAAAACACAACCTTTTCCTCAAGCTCCCATTTCTCTATTGATTGCTCGGAAAATCTGCCACCCGCTTTTACTCAAGACATTCTGTCAACTCAGAGTTAAGCGAAAAAAAATAAATAAATAAATAAAAGCTCCTTTTGAGTAAAATGCTTTTAACTCTGGAAAAAATGACTGGGCCATTTGTTCCTGTGCAGCCAGCCATTGCTTGGCTCACACAGGTGTACCACTTATCGCTCCTTTATTGGTAAGAATGTTTTAAAGCAAAAGCATTGGAGAAAGTCCCACAATGCCAGCAGGTCTAGTTGGTTAAATGGATCGGTTGGTGCAGGGTAACTACAGCCAAGAGAAATAACACAATTCACTTTAATGTCACTCAGTTTTATTAGGCTGTGGTGCTGCAGTCCGTTACTCAGGCACACACTGACAATCAGGAGGTCAAGATTTTTAAAAATCAACAATCAATGCTGTTCAGGTATTTCACTCAAGCCTAAAGCCCTCATATGCAAAACCATAGCAAATAAAAAAAATAAGCAAAAGAGATTAGAGCGAGAGGCCGGTTGGGGGGGAGCGCAACTGACTGATAGCGCTCATGAGCGTTTGAAACCAAAGTGAGACCCGGGGAAACGTTAGAGAGGACCAGAGATGGGAAGTAACGAAGTACAAATACTTCGTTACTGTACTCAAGTAGATTTTTCTGATATTTTTTACTTTACTTTACTACTTATTTTTATGGCGACTTTTTACTTCTGCTCCTTACATTTTTACACAAATATCTGTACTTTCTACTCCTTACATTTTAAAAAATTGTCTCGTTACTTTAGTTTTGAATCATTTCAGTGGAGTTACCGTTGTTCTTTTTCACGTCATCAATACCAAATTCAATCTAATTGGATGGGAATCTACGTTGCATTTGACGCACCACTACAAGATGAATCGACAGATTCGGCGGTATTCATTCGCGGCAAATCATTGCAGCTTGGTGGCGGTGGCGTTAGCATAGTAGCATGGACGACGAGATGATTGAAAATGAACACAACAGAGATCTAGTCCTATTGGCAGACATCCATTTAAAATGTAGGCAACGGCATAAAAAGTGGTTTCTACTTTTACTTTTATATTTTAAGTAAATTTACAAGCCTGTACTTTGTTACTTTTACTTGAGTAAAGAAGTTTAATCAGTACTTCCACTTTTACCAGAGTATTTTTTAACACAAGTACCTGTACTTTTAATCAAGTACGGAAAGTGAGTACTTTTGCCATCCCTGGAGAGGACGAGTAAAACCAAGAGGAAAGCACAGATTCTCACTGTGTATCCCTCATGTTTCCTTATTTCTCACTAGGTTTTAAAACGCTCCAATGCAGTCACTTGCACCACTTCTAAACCAGTCTTGTGCAGCATTTTCTCTAAACTGTTGCTTGTTGCTTTGGCGTTTTATACAGAGGGAGAAAGTAAAGATGAAAGCAGGAGTGGAGAGGAAGCGGATTATAGAAGAGAAATTAGTGTACAGTGCTAAAATGTTATATTGCAGATAAGACATAAAACTGGTGGAGATAACACTAGCATCCAGCTAAGGCAAAAGCTTTATGTTTTTTTCAAAGGATAATGCAAATTCTAGAATGTGGTTAAAGAAGATATCATGGGGGAAAAAAATATTTACAGCTACAAAGTCCATGATATCAGATTGAGCACTTTATAAACTTCCTAGCATATTATTTCCATATTAGACTCCTCATTTTATTCAATTAACCATTATATAACAACATAAAATCCTGTTGAGATTAAGAATACAGTTTGGTTATTAGCACTTCCCAAGCATAGAAAAAGTTAGTTGATATATTTATATTCTTCATGTCTTCAAATGTTTACCATGCTTCATTAAGATTCATCATAAACTGTAGAGCCGTGACATCACTGTGACCTTTACTCTCAGGTGGGATGGTCTTCCCTCTCTATGAGAAGGCAGTGTCATTGGTACACTTTTATTTTCAATGCCCCTCTTGGATTAATTACACAGAAAAGCATGGCTTCTTCTGCCCTGAGATCCTAAGATCAGCTGTTGCTCGCTGTTCCTTTTGCCCGCACAGAACTAGGGAAGCAACCTTTAGCTTCGCAGCTCCTTGTGTGTGGAATTTCTTACAAAGAAACTGGAAGTTGACTGAGTTTCTATCTTTAAATGCTTTTAAGTTGAAAGTGAAAGAATTTGAAGCAGCCTCAATGATCTGTAATTGTTTTATTTGATATGTTTTTTATGTACCTGTCATTTATTTTAATGTATCTCTGTTTATTATGTAACTTTGCTGCCTCTTGGCCAGGACTCCCTTGAAAAAGATGTTTTTTTTTTTATCTCAATGGGATTTTTTTTTTTCCTCGTTAAATAAAGGTTAAATAAAAATATTGATGGCAAATGAGATCGCTTTTGGATTTGTTTGTTTTTTTACAGAATTGGAAAAGAAAGATTAAAAACAACAAGAAGCAGGCACACAGAGTCAGAGCGGGAACCTTTAGGTACACTTTCCGAGAAAAACACTTCAACTTGTTGCACTCTTTAATTGGGAAAAATAGGGAGATTTTTTTTTCATCAGTGTATCGGCTCAAGGGCTAATTTGTTATTTACTGTGTTGTATTTTATACCTTATTCTGACTATTTTGGGTTTTTTTTACATTCACATAATGAATTTAAGGAAAAGAAAAAAGGTTTAATTGTTGGAATCAGCACCAGAAGGATAAATAATAAGACAGTTGCACTGCAGAGCGTTTAGTATGCAGTATTACAGATCAAATTAAAGAGTTTGTAACACTGTCTGCCGCCACTAATAGGAATAATTGGCTGTTGCCATGAGGAAAAGTGGCCACAACTACTAAACAAGAACATCAAATTCATGAAAGAAGAAAATATTCAAAATTATAACCTAACAAACAAGTTGTGTAATTTGACACCAGCAGAGATAAAACGAGCGCACAGAAAATTAAACATGTGGGGGATTTATTCCACAGCATCTGGCAACAGACATTTATCTCCCACAAGGTTGCTTTTTTCTTTCACAGAAAAATTTGGAGATAAGCGGGAGAAATTACTGATTCATAGCTCGGCTGAGATATCTTAAAAAATAGTGAGTGTCCCGCATATATCGGGAGAGTTGGCAACTATGCTGTTGTCTTTCAAGATCTGCATCACAAAGGATACATCCGTATATATTTGCTATGTCCCCCAGGGTATGTTATTACAGGGAAAACAGCAGCATTGCAAGAAATTTAACAGACTATAACCAACAATGCAAAAATTGAAATCTAAATATTTCTAAAAATATATATACATTATAAATATTCATTTATTCTTAAAACAAGTGCATTTTTTTTATTGGGAAGGTGAGACTGTTTACCAATGGAACAAGATAAATCAAAAAAAGCATTGCATTGTCTTGTTTCAACTGCATATGATCTAATTATCTTATCTTAAGAGTAAAATACTCATTCCATTAGACGCCCATCTTATCTAGCTACTCAAATTAAGGGTAATTACACTTAATTCCAGACATTTATTACTTATTTCTAGATCGTTTTTGCCATGAAACCTAAATTATAAGAATATTTGTTTTTTTTTGTTTTAAAAAATATACATATCTTTTTTAACAGCAACTTATTACTTTTTTTTAGAATGACAAAAATTTAAATTCAATACAATTTAGGTTATTTATGGAGCACCAACTCACAACACATGTCATCTCAGGATACTTTACAGAAACAGTTCAGTTAGATTGGTTAAAAGTTTCTGTCAGTAACTGAGGTATTTTTTTGAGTGAGGTAACTGTAACTAGTTACTGTTTTAAAGCTACAGTGTGTAATTTTTAGCGACATCTAACGTCCAGACTGCAGACTGCAGCAACATGAACATCTCCCCCCCACCGCTTCTCCCCCCCAACAGTACGGCGAGCGTTGCGGGACAAAATGTCTTCCACGACGTCCGCATCACCTACCTTCTCAAGTGATGAGGTTTGTTTACATAGATAATTTTACAGATAGTATTCTCAGGCATAATACTGCCATCTACTGTTCAGTACCGTCTCAGTTCATCTCTCTCAACTTGCCGTAGTTACTTTCGAGCGTAATGGGCGATCTCGCAATCGCTAGTTTGTTGGCTCTGCGCTGCCGTAGCGCAAAGATGTCTGCCTCCATGGCTGCGAGACCCGCTCCTATGTGATTATAAATAACGAATTCTAAGGCAACGCAAATATTAAGGTTAAGAGGCTGAGCTCGTAGATGATGATAAATACAATAGTTATATATAATATATTACATTTCTGACTGTATATCCCTGTAAATATTACACACTGTAGCTTTAAAGTAACTTTCACAAGACATCTTATCGCACAGATTGGAAACACTTGGTTCCAATCTCATTGGTACCAACTTTGTACAAGTTTGTATTGGGAGTGTCCATCAGATGTTTCCATAGGACCAGATGATTCCAATATTCAAGATGTGGTGATAAAACTAAGACCTTTATGCTTCCCAAACAAGACAGAGTTGATTATATTTAGTTCAATGAATCAAACTTTATCCCTGCTTATTCATTAAAATTAGCTAATTAGCCACTGAGCTAATTTCTGAGCTGTCGAACCATGGATTTATTTTTTTTTAGGGACAAACCTGCGGTGAAGGTCATGTTATTTTGTGATTATTATCATCTCCCTTTTATCTCCTCTTTCTTTCATAATCTGTAAAACTCCGTGCATAATTATAATAAAGCAATTTATATGCATGAAATAAGCGGAACACTATGGCAATAGCCCTACTGCTCCACTTGTGAAAGTAAAATCTGTTGGGATCTTATTGGCATCAAGACAATTATTCTTATTGCCACATTGCCAAGACAGTACACTGTTAAAGAAAAAGAAAAAAAAAAGAAGGTCATATGATTTTAATTTTACTTCATATTAGTTTGTTAATTGGTTAAAACAAAAGCTTAAGTAATACTGTCAGACTTCAGGTTATTAAAGTACATGCCTGAATTGTTTACTTTTACCTCCTCGTAGTTTTGGCTGGTGGCAAAGAGTGACTTAAAAGTGGATCCAAATCCAACAATGTTGAAAAGGCAGCCAGGCATCAGACTCTTGAGAATAACCACCATGGCATCCTGAACAAAGGAAATCGAGAAAATTGAGAGCATAAATCAAATAGGGTCATAGCTGCAAATGGCTGGCTGTGAGACGAGTGAGCAGCATCACACCTTATCATTTCACCAATCACTGCCTCTTCACCAGCTCAAGGGCAGTTTCTAAAATAATACCACTTATCTCCATTCTGATTTGGGTGAGCAGTGCTAAGGCTGCCATGACTAAAACTAGTACGACTCAAAAATGCTGTTCACACATAGAAATAAAATAAAAAAATCCTTTGAGTAAGGTTCTAGTTTTGCAGAAAAATGTCTTTAAAAGATTTGTGTCAAACCCTATCAAGCTCACACTGGCCTTAAACCAAACTCCACAGAGTCAGACACATTCATTAAAAGATCAAACAAGAGTCTACAAAAAAATCTAATGGCATGACTCATTAAAAAACATACTTCAAAGAAAGAGATATAAATAAATCAAACCTTTAGAAGTGGATGGATGGATGGATGGATGGATGGATGGATGGATGGATGGATGGATGGATGGATGGATGGATGGATGGATG
>NW_015150975.1:214942-216954 GCF_000732505.1 Cyprinodon variegatus | reverse complement strand
GGATGGATGGATGGATGGATGGATGGATGGATGGATGGATGAATGAATGATGGATGGATGGATGGATGGATGGATGGAGCAACTATGCAATGCTTAATAAGGCCACTAAAGCACACCATTATCTTTCCAGTTTAACTTGTTTCAAATTTATGATGCGTTCATGAAATGTCTAAACATAACAGCCTCCATAAACCATTGCTATATATACCTGCGATAAAAACATATAAATCAGAATGTGCCCATCCATTTGCAGAGAAACTGATCAAAAGAAACTTAAAAGATAAAGAGGACATGGCTAGCTGAGTTAATAATACCTTCACACGGTGGATGTTGGGTCCACTCATGCTGCCGCTTCGGTCAATAAGGAAAATGAATTCACCGTGAACTTTCCTCAGGTCCGAGCAGATAGATTTGAGGTCAGGACAAAAGTTTAACATGACCACAGGGTTGTGAAGGATGTCCTTATGCAGCCGTCTGTGAATGACATCTACCTGGATAGATAAACGGAGCGGAATCAGAAATAAATACCAAGGGATTCAGATTCAGGAGATAATAAACTAAAGGCTATCTGCAGGGTATTCAATTTAACATTCAAAACTCTGACGCACAAAAGGGACAAGTGATCAGATTAGACAAAACACTTCAATTATTGAAAATGTGCAGGAAAAGATCAGGCAGAATGAGCCTCGCCTTTGGAGTGTTTCCATGGAAACCCATTTTTATGGCTAAGTGCTCTCTCCTCCAGTTTAGGTCTGCTGGTCACTTAATAACCTCATCATAGCTGGATGTGCCTGGCCCCGTGCAGCGGTGTAATCGAAAACTTGAACCTAAGCCCAAAGCAGCCTTCTGTCCTTTGTTATCAGAGCGTGTTTGCAAACAGCAGAGTGGTTTATTAACAGGTTTCTAATTTGATAACTGTGCATAGAGTATACTATACTGTCAATATACAGTATAAAAAAGTAATGCCTGAAAAAAAATCAATAGCTCCTCATCTTAGAGTAAATCAAAGCTGCTTCTCTTGTCTCTTTCTGATTAAAAGTCTTCACTTTAGGTCCTGTCCCCTCAAGGCCCCCTCCCAAAAGAGCCATTTCATCTGATTGAAGAAGCCTGGACAACAAACAAGACACTTCAGGCAGTGGAGGATGTCCCATGTGTTCCAGCAAATCACTTACTCCATCAATGCTACTTAGCAATTCAGCAATGTCACAAAGAATTGGCTCCTGGTTTTTTGCTTTTGTATAGAGCATATTAAAAAGTATCATTCCCCTTCACCGAAACAACTGAGTATTTCCTTGCTGAAACATCATCAATACTATATATATATATATATATATATATATATATATATATATATATATAAAAATATATATATGAAAAGTCAGATCATACTGTAGCATTTCAATCAGTTTATGGTTGGGACCAGGGGCAGATCTACGAGGGGTCAATGGGGGGACAACTGTCCCACCGTGCCTACCCCCTACTTGTATGTCACTGGAATAACTTTGATTTTAAAGCCACCGTTTTCGTCATTATCATGTGTCCGTTTTCTCATCCTTCTTCTCAGTTTCTCCCTGTGTTTTCTGTGAGTCCTTTATTAGAGTAGTTTGGTCCGGTTCAACCCAGTTAAAACAACCCTTGTTCATTATCTTTCAATTTGATTTTGAATTAACTTTTGCTGATAGTGTTAGCTCTATCAATCTCTAGATCTCAAGCCTATTATGTTTGTTTTTTTTCCAGCAGCTATTTCATGTATAAAGGTTCATGAAAACTTTGAAGTGATGACATAGTGTGGCATTGTCTACTTTTACCAATCAATCACAGTACAATAAAAAAAAAACATTCTGTTAAAATAATAATAAAAACTGCGCCCGGGGAGCAGTGTGGGGTTAAGGGTCTTGCTCAGAGACCCATAGTTGAGGCTGTGGGGATCAAACCGTCACTTGCAACTAGGGGTGTGGGAAATAATCGTTTTGGCGATATATCGAAATATTTGGCTGCCAAATATAATATTG
>NW_015150975.1:212390-213842 GCF_000732505.1 Cyprinodon variegatus | reverse complement strand
CTGAGCTCGTAGATGATGATAAATAACATAGTTATGTATAATATATTACATTTCTGACTGTATATCCCTGTAATTATTACACACTGTAGCTTTAAGTAAAAAACAACTTATTTAGATTTCCATTTTTTGCAGTGTAACCGCATCATCAATCCCACATTTTCAGGTGAAAAATTCACCACAGTGAGCCAAAAATATAACAAAGGACATATAATTTTTGAAGTAATTATTGTTTTTTATGTATCACAAAGGGATATTTTTAGGGTAATAAGAAAATTAAAACATTTAGACCAACATGTTCAGCTGGTTGTGGATCCCTTTAAAAGAT
Organism: Cyprinodon variegatus; assembly: GCF_000732505.1. NCBI lineage: Eukaryota > Metazoa > Chordata > Actinopteri > Cyprinodontiformes > Cyprinodontidae > Cyprinodon > Cyprinodon variegatus. Next base: position 213,517 of record NW_015150975.1, on the reverse strand, counting down.
AATGGGTATAATATTAACAGAATTAATGTCTGCGCCTCACTCACTTTCCTCTGATTGCTGGAGTCCTTTTTGGTTGCTTTGATGAAATCACTCCGACTGTGAAGGTACTCATCGTACTCCTCCTGCGTCATGTCTCCATTCTCGACGAGCACGTGGGGCACATGGGGCTCTGATACGGCACAGCGATTAAGAAAAAAGACATCAGGATAATTATTGTCAGTTTCTGACTCATAGCTCAACAGGGAAGTGGGGGGTACTCCAAAGCACAGGATTACGCCCACATTGATTGTAGATGTAATTCTATCACAGTGGGACTAAAGAAAGAAATATGAAGAGAAAGGATTAAGTTCTAACCAGGATCAAGGATCATAGTAGAAAGAAAATCCTTATACCAAGACAAATCGACCCAAAATAATAATAATAATAAAAGTTCAAATCTTTACCAGGTTCTAAAACCCTTCAAGTTTAGAAAAAAAAAAAACACACTACCACTTGACCTTTAAAGCATGATGAAAATTGTGTTTAAAGATAAGTAATTTACCAGCTTGCAGCAGAAATAACTTGAAACGATTAATTTTCTGCATCACTTTATGAACCTCCCACATTATTTTAAAGTAATTTTGGATAACTCCTGACTTCAGTTTATTAAGGTATGAAAGCATTTCTATCCGCAGAGCTCTATAGGGCATCACCCTAGCATTTGAATCAGCATTACAAGGTTTTATGATGGTAGTATTAATATTTGTGTTGTATTTTATCCATGCGAATAATATTTACCATCAAATGTGTTTGATTTCACGGCTTTTAGAATAATAATAAAAGGTTGCTGGTGAGTTTTACATTATAGATACTGTTGGTTTTCTAAAACACGTCCTTTTGAGATCTCCCAATATGCAGCAAAACTGTTTTTAAGTCCCGTGTAATCTGCTTGAAAACCACAGTTTATCATTTTCTATCTTTGTAGAGGTTCTGCAATATTATTGATATAGTAAAAATGCAGAGGTGGAAAGAGTACTAAAAAAAATTGTAATTGAGTAAAAGTATCTTTACTTTGACTAAATTTTACTCAGAGTAAAAGTAAAATTACCCATCTCAAAATTTACTCAAGTGAAAGTACAAAATTACTT
>NW_015150975.1:208955-210911 GCF_000732505.1 Cyprinodon variegatus | reverse complement strand
TTTACTCGAGTAAAAGTAAAAATTAAATATTTCAAAAACTACTCAGAAAATTACAAAGTACTCAATTACAGTAACGTGAGTAAATGTAATTCGTTACTTTCCACCCCTGTAAAAAAAGTCATGCAGTAACAGATGCAGCGAAGGTGCCTGTTTCCAGAGCCGAACTGTTTCTGAGCAGAGCCTGCTGCTGCGGCAGACATAACTTTATTTAGTTGTCATTATTGTTTTAAAAAAAAGAAAGTACAGGTTGTTTTACATTTAAACACAAATGAATATCAAACATTAGTAAATTTGGTCATTTGATGTGTCACATTTAAAATGGGAAAATATTGTTATCACATTCGAATAATAATTTATAAAGTAAATTCCTGTGAATGTCTTGCTTTTCACAGCTTTTCGTAAAAATATGTCAAGAGCAACTGAAACCCAATGCTGTATTGCAGCTAAAAGCAGGGATCCCTTCATCTCCTGAATGTCTGAAATGCAGCTCTTTCTCCTCAGTTCCTTGGCTTATGCTTAGCGTCCATGTTGTAACAGAAACAACAGCTCAAGTTTGCTGTGAATTAAGGTTGCCCTACACTGACCTCACGTCTGCATGTGAACAAAATTCTCCAAAGAGGCCCATCAGCTCAGTTTGTCCATAGTTCATACCTGCCTCAGGGAGACCACCAGCCCACACAGGCTACAGATCAGACAGCATCGAGGGACAAAAAGAGCACCCGAGGAGAAAAACCTTGGCAATCCACTCCTACACTATGAAGAGGGACTCTGCAGGCATTTATTGCAACTAAAGAGGCTTTTTTCCTCAGTAAGACACTCATACTCTAAGTAGTGAGTCACCTCATAGCTGATCTGATTACAGGCCACCTATTGTGTTGAACAAAAAAAAAAACCAAGAAGCAATTTCAAGATATTTTACTTGTAGAAAGAATAAAAGTTTAATTGCAGGCTGGGCTGCAAAAGAGTTTTAAGCTGTAGACCTACCGCTGGGGTAGATAAGTATTTCCACAGGGCAGTCGTAAGTGTACTTGTCAGCCAGTGTGATGACGACGCTGGTTGCCGAGCGAGCAAGAGGGTCTGCATCAGCTCGGATGGCATGAGAAGGGCTCTCCACTCCTACACAGAGCAAATGATAAGTGGATCTAAAACACCAGCAATTACTTCAGGTATGATCATACCTATGCACACAGAAAAATGGAAAGTGTTGAATGCTGAAAGTACAGTGTAAACTCAACATTTGTTTAGTCTAATGCAACTATGTGAGTTAGTTGCTCCAAAGAGTTTGTGTTAATCAGCCGAGTTAAACTCAAACAAATCTGTTAAGTGTTGCTTTTGAAATAAAACATGTGCAAAGTTTTTTTCTGAAATGCCAACCCATCTGGGAAGGCATGAGCTAACAACAACATCAGGGGAGCAATATGCTGATGAAGGTTCTCAGTCATCCAGGTCATAGTAATTCTGTAAAAATTCAAAAAATATCCACTGGACTTGGTTTCCAAGATTTGAAGACGTTTCTCCATCTCTCCAGGAAGCTTTCTCAATTCAAATGTCTGGATCCGCAGTGAGTTTGAGTCTTATATGGACAAAGCCTTGTATCGCTTGGAAACATGCAAATGGTAACCGATGAATGGGTCGTTTGGTTCAATTGTTAGCCTGTAATATCGGAAACCTGTCTATGATTGTTAAGAGTCAGTCGTTGAGAAGGTATCTTTATAATGGAGAAAGCAAATAACCTCTCCACAGACGCATGATCCAACACAGAGAGCGCCCTCCTCTGGACAAGAATCTGCAGTACACCTACACCTTGTGGACAAAGGACATTCTTTTGAGGACCAGAATGTTCACATTCTGGACAAAGAAAATAGGTGGTTTGAGAGGGGCGTGAAGGAAGCCATCTATGTTAAGAGAGAAAAACCAACTTTAAACAGAGGTAGTGGACTCAGATTCCAGCTTCCA
>NW_015150975.1:203286-208490 GCF_000732505.1 Cyprinodon variegatus | reverse complement strand
ATAGACATGATCCCTTCCAGATATCACCAAACCCCCCACCCCATCACAGAGGAACGAGGGACCTACCCGCTCCAGCCGGTGAACAATACCTCCTCAACAACCGACTCTTAACAATCATAGACAGGTTTCAGGTATTACAGGCTAATAATTGAACCAAACGACCCATTCATCGGTTACCATTTGTATGTTTCCAAGCGATACAAGGCTTTATCTATATAGGACTCAAACTCACTGCAGATCCAGACATTTGAATTGAGAAAGCTTCCTGGAGAGGTGGCGAAACGTCTTCAAATCTTGGAAACTAAGTCCAGTGGACATTTTTTGAATTTTTATGGAACATTAGGGGATTTCGGAGTTGTGATGTAGGATACAAAGTTGCATCCTATGTCACAATGCAAGTTTGTCCTGCGCCTAGAGGGTCGCCAGTGTGAACCCCAGCTCTGTTGTTGTGTCCTTGGGCAAGTCACGTGACTTTGTGAAGTGTTGTTTGTTTCCATAAGGCCTGGTAGCACCTGTTTACAGAAGTTTTGCTTCCATAAGCATGCCCCAGGGCAGCTGTGGCTACAGTGTGTCAGATAGTATGGAATTAATTACCACTGTTATGCTGATGATACTCTGCTAATTGCTAACACTAGTGTGTGGTGTTAACTGTTGACACTATACCCTAGTTTTAGAATAATTCAACCCTGATAAGTGTTGAATTTAAACTATCAAGGGTATTGTTCCAAATCCCCTGTTTAACACTTTTAACTAGAGTAGTGTGGAGCAGTATAGATACTTGGTAATAATAATGGTTGATAATAATAATATTTTAACTTTATTGTTCTCACATAAATTTACCTCTGCATTTAACCCATCCCCTTGGGGAGCAGTCGCCTACCAAAAGTAAAGTGAGTAAAGAGTAAAGTGTTAAATTTATTTCCCTGGATGTTGAATTAACACTTAGGAATTTGCTGTGCAGGTAAATTTATATATAAAGAGTAGGCAAGGTATACAACCAACAATTTGGAATTCAGATAAAATGCTATAGAAATTTAATCAATCTAACTTATGTCTAAAGCTGTAGAGTTACAGTGAAGCCACATAGACATTAACTACAGTCATTATTGTGATAAAGTGTGTGGTATTTGTGAAATTAGCATAGGACTACCTATAAAACACTGAAAAAAATAATGAAACCATTTTTTGTGTCTACTTAATCATATTTAGTTACTTTAACAAAATTGTTATACCATGTTTGTCCTACCATGTTAACATGAAAAAAAATCTGTTAAAGTAACTAAATATGATGAACTAGATACCAAAAATGGTTGCATTATTTTTTTCAGTGATTGTAATGATTCTCTGCATAAATAGATTATATTATTTTCACCAATGCTTTTAAAGCTCAGTCACACCAGACTAAGGGCACATCTGGTGAAGATTCTCAGTCATCCAGGTCATTGTCGTTCCAAACAAAAAGAATGTTAAAAACAATCCACTGGACTTTGTTTTATTTCCTGGATGGGAAGCGAAACATCTTCAAACTTGGAAACAAAGTGGGTTGTTTTTATCTTTCTTTTTTTTTTTTTTGGTAAAGCCACATCACAGAATAACAAATCAGCCAGAATGCAGATAATCAACAGAATAGCACAACAAACTTGCCTTGAGAAGTATCTTTAAATACAAATATAATTTGCACTGTGGCCCCTATGAAATAGTGCTCCAGGTAGGGGTGAAGTACACACCACTCCAAATTGCATGTATGAGGCTGAGAGAAATGTACAACTCTTTAACTTTCAGTTTAAACAGTGTTTGCCATGCTGTTTAAGGGAATCCCCGAGATTGAGTTAATTAATGAGGACGAAAAAAGGAGCAGAGTGTTTTAACTATAGCTGGTAGATTTAAAGACGCAAGCTTCAGGGTTCAGATCCACAGTGATCAGTTTGGATTTGGTGGCATGATTGCCTCTGGTTGCACTTCTCGAGAGAAGGATTTGGCTTTGCATTTGTTCACAAAACCTAACCGCTGGATTTTGTCTTGCAGCATATAAGAAGAGTTAAATCGCTGATATCTTTTTCTATGCAGTAACTGATGGCAGATGTGGAGAAATCTGGCATATCTAAAAAAAAAAAAAGTTACAGAGATTATAAGAAAGCTTCTTTGTATCTGCAGAAATGTCCTGAAATTAGGGTGAAAGAAAACTTGTTTTCTCACTAAATTTGCACCAGAAAAACGATCTAGAAATAACTAAAAACATTCTTGAATTAAGTGTATTTAACTTTAAATTGAGTACCGGTAGGTAATTGAGATAGCCAATGGAATGAGTATTTTTACTCTTAAAATAAGATATTAAGATAAAATCTACTTGAAATAAGACAATGCAATTGTGTTTTCTTATTTTAATTCTAAATTGTCTTGTTCCATTGGCAAAATGTCTCTTTTACCTCCTCAATCCAAGAAAATTTGCACTTATTTTAAGAAAATTATAACTCATCTAGATTATAATTTTTTTTCCAGTGTGGGTTTCTAATTTTGCTACAAAGCAGGGACATAGAAGCCGTTTTGGTGATGGTAGAGAACACAGGGTAATCTTTAACTAGTGTGACAGATTAAAATCTTTTAATACAATTTATTCTACATTCAAGCTGCTAATTTCAGACAAACTATACATATATTTCTATATTGTGGTAGTTTTGTTTCACAGATTTTAAAGCCTCCAATAACAGCATATCATATACATTAACACAGGGAGTTAAATCTTCTTACCTGCGAGGAGATACGGAGCCCGGATCTCCAGCTGGAAGTTAAATTCATAGTCCATGGAGTTTATGGCCTCATCCTCCAGCAGCACTGCTAGCCACAGCGGAGAGGTGTTTGGATTATGATCATGAGGGCTTGAAGCACAAGTGGGTTTTTCACGCCTAAAAATAGAATTTGTTTTATAATTTTGACAGTGAGCATCATATAATTTTATTCAAAAATACAGTGTCTTACAATAGTATTTTATTTTAGTAACTCAGTTTACTTAGTGAAATACTTTTTCATTAATCGCACACAGACTGATGTTGTCATATAATAATTAGACCAATAACAGCATTGTGAAACCATTAAGCCCGGCGGCTCCGGTACAGGGCCCAACTAACACCTGCTCACATTTATCTGTTTATAGAAATGGCCAAAACATGTTCACATGGTGTTTCATCCACACAGCTTTCAAATAGGGCTTTAAAATTTCTAAAACATGTTTCAAAATATTTTTTTCATTAATGCCTTTTGTTTTATAGCAGTGTAAAAAAATAAAATGAGGGTTAAAATTTCACCTGAAATGTGTGACTCTGCAGGAGTAATGCAACAGCAGGTATTCATTTTTAGCCACACCCCCTAACGGCCGACATCATTGGAAACTAGAGGCTAACACCTTTCAACACTGCAAAAAATGTAAATTAAAATTCCTTTTTTTTTCCTTAAAATTAGTGCATTTTTTCATGAATTAAGGAGGTAAGTCAGACACTTTGCCAATGGAATGAGAGAATTTACATTTAAAATAAGAAAAAATAATTATATTGTCTTATTACATCTGGATATTATCTAATTATCTTATTTTAAGAGTAAAAATATGCATTCCATTGGCAAATCATCTTATTTACCTGCTAAAATTAAGGGTAAACACACTTAATTTAATACATTTTTACTCATTTTAGATAGTTTTTGCAGTGAAGGATGGGTCAGAGGTATTCGTGCAACCATTTCAGGTAATGCAACTGGAATGCCTTACATAAGCTCGCTCTTTTTATCCTTATTTTCTATTCAGTTTGGTGATATTATTGGTCAATTTCGATTGAACAATGGCTAAATCTTAAGAGCAAAGGCTTTGCCTTATGCAGAAGGTCTCCAATAATGTAAATCAGCATATTTGTCTGACCAGATACCATTTTATGTGTGGAAGAATGAATTCACTGCCTGCAAAAATCTTATGTGGAACAAACATGCTTTAGCTTATTCAGTCCAGATTTGCTTGAGTTATAGTCAAGATGTGGCTCAATAAATTCCGAGGGTTCATCCAGAGTTTAAAATGGGGTTTCATGGTTTTTGCAGTGTTTATTTTGGAAAAACAAAAATTGGCGAGTTCAAATATTTTTAATTTTTTCTTTGTTTAATCACCTATAAACCAGACATGGTGACATTTAAAACAGTGTTTCCACCTTAAAAATATTCCTCATGCCTTTCTGTCATAAAAATACAAACAATTGCATTTCCAGTTTATAGTTTGGGAGCTGTACTTGCTTTAATTCACATATGTAATTTCCAGCAGAATTTGTTCCTAAGACTCTCTGGGCTTAAGGGGTGCAGAAATGTGGGCTTAAAGAAAAGTATGTTTAATACATGCTTAATAGTTGCTATTTTCAAAAGTTGCTTTAAATCTGACAAATTAGCGGCATTAGAAGGCAGATTCTAATTTACTTATTACAACTGTCGAAAAGGGAAGTGTGGATTTCTATAAATTTAAGCTCAACACAAATTTTTCATGTTGATTTCTTACGTTCTAGAAAAGTTTGGAGACAACCCCTGCTCCTCGTTGATGGTCCTTTGCACCCGAGGTGTGCAAACTGGTGGGGATGAGACCCTGATGCCCCCGCTGGGCAGGGTGGTGAGCTCAGAGGATGTGCTGACCAGGATGTGAACGGTCTCCATCGGAGGGATAATTCCAAGATTAACCACAAGCACAGTCCTCTCAAAATCCTCATCCAGCAGTATGTTTCCTGTAACTGCAGGGCAGAATATTTTTAGTATTATTTGGTGACGTAAAATTCTCCTAAAGTAACTTTCAACAATGTGTTATTTGGTCAGTTCTTCAAAACATTTAAAACAGATTTATTTTTTTATTTTTAAGACCAATAAACAAAATGTGCCCATTAAAGCTTTTAGCAAATTGGTATTTAATGACATGCCTAATGCTTCAAAATAGTTACTGGATGAATTTTTAGAAACCCTTCGGGGCTGCATTGTCAATGATGCTTGCAATTCTAGGCCTCCTCTCAAAATTAATCCAATATTTGCCATTTAGATCCTTTGTAATAATGTAATTACGGACAGAAAAAAAAAGAATTGTGATTGTCAATATTTTTCTCAGTAAATTGATTCAGGATTGTGTATATTAGGCAGTGTTGTAGTACTCTAGATCGGTTTTTTTATGGCATTTGGTCTCGGTCTTGTCTCGGTCT
>NW_015150975.1:200973-202597 GCF_000732505.1 Cyprinodon variegatus | reverse complement strand
AGTCTTGGTCTTGACTCGGTCTCGACTTCCCTCAGTCTTGGTCTTGACTTGGTCTCGGACCTTAAAAGTCTTGGTCTTGACTCGGTCTCGACTTCCCTCAGTCTTGGTCTTGACTTGGTCTCGGACCTTAAAAGTCTTGGTCTTGACTCGGTCTCGACTTCCCTCGGTCTTGGTCTCGGACCCTAAAAGTCTTGGTCTTGTCTCGGTCTCGATACACTCTGGTCTTGGTCTTGTCTTGGTCTCGGGTTAGGTGGTCTTGACCACAACACTGATATTAGGCATAACATTTTTAGCATAAGCCTCTTGGGTTTGTAACAACCAAAAATATCCACACATTCAAAGCAATAACAGTTCATAAAGTACATAAAGGTATTTTATACATAAAAAAGTTTCAGTCTTTCTGGCAAAACAAATTTTATGCCATTTTTTAACTATGATGAAGGGCCAACCAAATGTCCTCCAAGGGCCGCAAATGGCTCCTGGGCCAACCTTTGGACATTATTTAGAATTAATGAGCTATGAGCTCTTAAAACACTCTCAGATTTTAGCTTTATATTAGCTTTATAAGTAATCTTAACACTGTTTCTGTATGGCTCTCATTCTTGTCGTTCCTATCATCCTACTTTATTACATAAGGATATTTATTAGGCTTATTTCTTGATTTTTTTTTTTTATAAACATTCTTAACTTTGGTTATCAGATTTTACTGTTATGTCAAAAGCCTCATCAAAATAAGAGTGTGATACAAATGTATCATGCTGTATTCTCAATGCATCCCTGTCTGCATTGAGTATGAAGAATACCCATGTCTCTCTGTATGTTTATTAGATTACGACCTGGCTGCTGAAAGACATTAAGCCAGACAGTTCAGGGATAAGTCTAAAACCAGAATGCAGTGCTGAATTATCCAGTGACCCTTCGCAGAGCTGGAAAACATCTGCAATCTTCGATTTTGCTGCTCTTTGCTTTTATCACAACAAACCCCCTATAGCCTACACAAATAGAGGCCTTTGGACCAGAAGCTCATAAAACAATATTGATCTGAGTCACTTCAGCCTTACCAGTGCTGCTATGCAGCGCTCCGTTAGCTGTGTGGCAGCTGTCCTGATAGCAATCATCAAGTTTTGCCTTGCCCTTTATTTGCAGCGTTATAATTTGACTGGATATCATCGCCTCAAACCCTACAACAATGGAATTTTCCTCCAGTGGATATATGAAGATGCCTGCAGGAAAAAAAATAAGACAAGATGTAAAAACAAAGGTGTTAAAAAAGGATTTTAACCCCTGCTTTATGAGGCACGGAGTGGAGAACCGAATCAAAATGGTTATGCAATGCTACAGTCTCACTTACCCTCAATGGCATGATCTTCAATATTCTCATAGGTCATAGAGGCCGTCAGGGCCAGAGTGTAACCCCTGACGCAGCAGGTGATGTCAGACACACTGAGAGGCAGAGCACACCGGGTCTCCTTGTTAATGAGTCCTGGCATTCTGCTGGCTTTAAGATTCTGTTTTAAAAAGCAAAAAAGGTCTAAATCAGTTCATTTTACCAATACTGCATGGGAGTCACAAAAAAGTTTCGGCTGATTAAAATTGTTTTTATATTTACCCCTGCAACTTATTC
>NW_015150975.1:198034-200572 GCF_000732505.1 Cyprinodon variegatus | reverse complement strand
CATATAAACAATTGATGTAAAAATAAGTGTCAGTTAAAAATCACTATTAAAGTAAAACAAGTGTCAGTTAAAATCATTAAATGAGGAGCTTGTTAATAACAGTGGGATCCTGTTGCGTTTTAGTTTGATTTCTGGTATCTTTTGGGCATTTAATTTTGTGTGCATTTTTAAAACTTTAAAAGGTAGTTTAAATAGATTTATTCCTATCATGGTGTTGTCTGTTGGACAGTAGGACTGAAAATTGTTTGTACTTTATGGTTCAGGTTGTGACTGTCCTTTTGCTACAGTATGAGGAAGTATGTTCTTTACTCCAGCTGATCTTTTGCACACTGGAAAAACGATCTAGAAAAAACTAAAAAATTCTTAAATTAAGTGTATTTACCCTTGATTTGAGTAGGTAAATGAGATAGTTTGCCAATGGAATCAGTATTTTTACTCTTAAAATAAGATAATTAAAAAGTATTCACTTGAAATAAGAGAATGCATTTGTGTTTTCTTGTTTTAAATCTAAATTGTCTCGTTCCATTGGCAAGATGTCTCTTTTATCTCCTCAATTCACGAACAAATACACTTATTTTAAGAAAAAATGACTTATCAAGATTTAGATTTTTTACAGCGCAAGTGTGGATGTCCATTGACATACGCCTTGAAATGAATTAAAACACCTTGTGGTCAATTTGATTCATGACTCATCCTTTTTCTTTGCATTAAATAACTCAAAGTAACTAAGTAACTTTTACTCAAATCACATTTTAAATGAAATAATTTTGTACTTTTACTTGAGTAAATTTTGAGATGGGTAATTTTACTTTTACTCTGAGTAAAATTTAGGCAAAGTAAAGATACTTTTACTCAATTACAATTTTTTAGTTCTCTTTCCACCTCTGGCAGAAAATTTCTTTCAGTCATCAATGCACACATCCAGCGACACACTGGAGCCCTTTCAAGCTGGGCACCGTTTCATTCACAACACCTGTCCCATCAACCCGGAATCAGAATCAGAAATACTTTAATAATCCCAGGGAGAAATTACTTTTGTTACATTACTCCATCTGTAATAGATTGACTATAGGACCAGTTTGATATAATACAATTTCATACAATATATATTATTAGGGGGGTCTCTGCTCCATCTCACCATCAGTTTGGGGGTCCTTGGCCTGGAAAACATTGAAGACCCCTGATATGGTGGCAAAAAAGGAAATATTTTCCACTCTCAAAGGTAAGAGATGGGAGATTACTAGTTACTCAGTTACATTTACTTGACAATAAAAAAATACTTTGAGGAGTAGCTTTACTGCACTATATTTTCTAATTATTAGTGGTGTAATGTTTTAATGAAGTATCACTACTCTTGGCTTGGCTTCTCCACTTGCCTGTGTAAATTCTTAGTCATCCGGGTCACAGCAAACCCAAAACACTCTTAAATTGGAAGGCAACCAAACTTTTGTTCAGGATGTTTCAACACTAATCGAGGAGTCTTTGATAGTTGTAGCATTGATGTATAAAAGCAAAATTATTACAAGTATTTAAGGAAAGAAATTACATAAGAGGCCCCAGAGGGCTCCCTCAGATTCTATAAATTAACATTTTGAATAAAAATGCAGCAACATACACCCAAATCACTTGTAGAATATTTGTTCCACAAAGATTTTATTGGGATGGAGATGTCTTCTGGTACAATTTGGCAAATCTAGCCAAATGTGCAAAACTTGAGTCAAACGACTTCATCTCATAAAAGGTAAGCTAATTAAAAACAGGGTAGATATCCATCAGATGACTTCCTTTCCATATTTCATATCCTTTGGTTATAATGTTTACCGTGTGTGTCGGCAAAATGTACCATGAGTCATGTCAACATTAGTCATTTGTTTACAAGCACCCAAAGGAGACGGAAACTGATGTAAGCTACTAAACACATATTCACTACACTGATATTACTGCCTCAGAGATGTTTGTGCCATCTGCCATGATCATGGTTTTTGGACATTGGGAACCAGTGTCCATGTTATATCAGGACACGATGACCAGAGAAGAAGTCACAGCTTTGGTGACTAAACAGCTGTGGAATCTCTGCAACCCGCCCTTTTCAGCCATGGCCTCTAAAAGCAGTCACAGGACCTCCCACAGAGGTGTGACTTGCCAGACCCTCTCTGTGAGGACAGAGAAAACCACAGACCAAACCAGATTCTTTCTCTTTTTCCTGCTCTCTTGCCCATGAAGCTGGGGTCCGCAGCAGGATTCCCGGCGAGATGGAATTCCAAGGCCCAGGGATACCCACATCAGAATCCTCAAGGATAAGTCATTATGGTGACCATTCAGAACCAGACTGCTGCAAAAAAGACCTTTTGCAACTCATTTCTCTTGAGTTTTAGAACTTATAGAGCCAGACTGGACGAGAAAGCCGCTTTGATGTGAACCACTGAGACAGAGAGAGACTGCCTTGCTGTGGCCTGACTGCTGGATGAAACTCAACCTTTCCAACTGAAAATGGACAAAAAGGTTTGCAGGTCTGGCATAATTAAGGACAGAACAAAC
>NW_015150975.1:194973-197508 GCF_000732505.1 Cyprinodon variegatus | reverse complement strand
CCAGTAGAACTTTTTATCAAAAAGTTCTACTGGATTCACTTTGTATTAGATTTTTTCCTGCTTCACAAAGGTAGGCAGCAGCTTGACAAAGCCATGATGGCAATTATTTTACATTATTATGGTATCGGTATCGGCCGATACTGCACAGCCAGGTATCGGGTATCGGTATCGGGGCCAACTAGTCGGCGCAACACTAGTTTTTAACCATATTTCCCTTCCTCTTTGTACATAGTAGTTTAGTTTAGTTTAGTTTCACTACTCTTAGTTAAGAGTGTTAAACTGAAAAATGTTTGACTTGGAGCTGAATGATTTTTGTTAATAAACTCTTATATTTTGAACAGAAGTTGTGGTGAATTTATTCCATGTACAGTATGTGCAGAATTAACTGTTTGACCATTAGTGCTCGAATCACTCTTTCATTTATTGTTCTAACACACAGCTAGTAGGGCGTGTGTCATAAACAGTATATAATAGCTGAAATGATATCTGATTGAATAAGATATTTTCCACCCCAACCGGGAAGGGGAATAAACATCTTTAATTTTCATAAATATAAATTCCCAACTTGCTGGGATTTGAATAGAATATAAATCCACAACATTAATGTGGCATCCAACCTGGATGAGCATTTAACATAAAATCACAACAGAGATGGTGCTCCAAGAACATATTTATTAAACTTGATTACTTTAGTTTTGTATATTTAGATGGGTTTGAGCAAGCAATGTGTGTCCTCTGTGTTACACTGAGTCAAATTATAAATTTGACTCTAAATCATAAATATTTTTGTTCAGCTGTGTTTCACAGGTCTGCAGCTGATCCAGAATGCTGCTGCCTGCATCCTCACTAGAGCTAAGAAAGTGGAGAACATCAGCCTAGTTCTTAAGACCTGGCAAAGGCTCCACGGATGTCAGAGAATAGACTTTAAAATACTCCAGTTAGTCTATAAATCACTGAATGACTGAGCTCCATAATGCATTTCAGATCATATCAGTTGATCAACCACCCTGACACCTCAGGTCTTTGTGCTCAAATCAAACCCAGAACCAGAACCATACAGAAAAACTGTAAAAATACATAACTCTATGTTTATTTAAATTTATAACTTTATTATTTGTATTGCCATTTTGCTGCTGCAATGTGCTTTGCTTTTTTCTTGTGTACAAATGCGTTATATAGAAAAATTTGGCTGTGGTTTACAGTTAATATATATATATATTAGCCTTTCATAATTCTAACCCTGTTCTTAAGGAAATCAAAATCCAGAATTCAAAGTTTTTCAAGTCATATAAAGAGAATGGTGAGCAAATTTATTCCCAGTCAAGCAGGGAATGAGAGTTTTTTTTTTTTTCCAATAAAAGAAATGAGTAGACACTCCAACCTTCTCTGGTTCAAAACTTTTTTAATATCTTTCTGCATTATTGGGGACTTCACAGATGGGCAAGTGGATGATTTCAAAATCACCATTTGGACTTTTAATAACAAAAGCAGATGTTGGCTTTCATATTATGCTCCAATAACAAGCTCAGCAACATGTCTTTTATGCTCAAATACCACAGTATCTCATTTCAAAAGGAATGCGACTTTATTTATTACACCACTCAGATTTGTTTTCACTCGTCTCCGTCCTTTCTGGGATGCTGTTTTTCACATTTACTTGTTTCCTTTAGAAGTAGTGAGCAGTGAAATGTACCCGCTCTTTTGATCCCTTTCCAAACCGTGTTTTTTGCTAAATAGAACATGCTTTTAAAATTGCAGTTTAAAATTAGGCCTAATTCTAATTTAAGAGTTTTAAAAGCATCCTTGTTCAAATTTAGCACAATTTCACTTTTGGTAGCCAGCAGTAATAACTTCAGCAGGGCCACTTTTAAGACTGAAATAGTACAACTAAAGCTGTCAGTGGAGCGTTTTTTATCGCTCCTCTCACCTCAGTAATCCTCATCAGTATCATGTAAAACCTGGATGTCTATGGTAAGGTGACACCAGTTTTACAAGCATTAAGGATAAAAGTCATGGTGATTAAAATAAAAAAGGTTTTAAAGCGATATTGTTATTAAAGCACAGCGAGAGATTTGCAGGTTTTTGCAACACATTAGAGCTATCTGGCAGAAAACATGGATCTTCAAACACATTAAATAGATTAAAAGAGCAGTAATTCGCTTTTAATGGATTTAATAAATACACTGTTTGAATTAATTATTGGCATACCTAGTAGACATTAGGAAAAAAAAGAATCTTGGGATAGATTGTTATTTTTTGAATTAGCGTCAGCTCACACTAAGAACTTTAGGAAAAAAAATGTATTGTATTCCACTTTGTCGCATCCCTCTTGTTCAAAATAAAAAACAAATTGGACATCACTTAGTCTCCTACTACCGTAACGGTGGAGCATTCAGACACAGGAATGTTTAACCAAGCCATGAATCTTTTGCTTCTTACTTCTGTTTGTTCTTGTTCCTGGATGGGGCTAACCTGACTCCGCCAGATGGATTTGCTCCGCATATCCATCTGGAAACCTTCCGTTGAAGTAATTTT
>NW_015150975.1:193517-194908 GCF_000732505.1 Cyprinodon variegatus | reverse complement strand
CTCAGCAGATGGCCGCTCACACTGAGCCTGGTTCTGCTGGAGGTTTCTTCCTGTTAAAAGGGAGTTTTTCCTCTCCACTGTCGCTACAAGCACGCAATAGTGTCAATAGTGTGAGGGATTGCATTCGAGTCAATGAGATGATGCAATCAACTGGTTTTCCTTAGATAGAAAACTTTCAGTCAATTTGACTGTATGATCTGGTTGAACTGTAAAGAGCCTTGAGATGACATGTGATGTGAATTTTCAATTCAGTTTATTTATATAGCTCCTTGTTATTCTCCTTGTTTTTTATGATGTTCTGCATTCTTGCTGTAATCGTTATTCCTCTGTGTTTTTGTTTGTTGTTGTGTTCCATTTCCTGTGTATTTTAGCTCTTCCCATGCTTATTTTGCTTTTCCCTTGGATTTAATGTTTCCGTGCACATCGCAGTTTTCACCTCTGCTATATGGTTTACCCTCCTCGATCTCCCCGTTTATGTTTTTGCTAGCCACTCTGCATCATTCAATCACACTTAATAAGAGGGTGGAGATACAATGAGGCAAAATTAGGAGGTTGCAGAGGGCCTCAAGGTCCTGAGGGCCTCATAGGACTCCTCATACAGATTTGGTTCATACAGTCAATAATTTTGTAGATTAGTTATGTTTTTGATTATATCCTTTCGCTAAAATTCAAGCAAAACATTTACTGTATTACGGGACACTAAACAACCCCCCACCCCCACCCCCCCCCCCCCCCTTTCAGTCTCCACTGCATTGGATCAGTCCTTCTTATTGAGCATATGCAGAAAGGATTCAGCAAGACAGCAGCGACACATATTAGCAAACTAATCGTAATGAAGAGGCAAGACGAGACAAGAAGAGGAGTGAAAAAAGAGAAAAAGAAGAGGACAGAAAATAACTTGTGCATTTATGATGTATTTATTATCTACACCAGTAGGGGTGGTAAGTATGCTATTTAATCAAATAATATTAAGACTGTCATATATTGTTCTGTGAATGCACGCCCAAGTGGTTGAGTGTTAGAACAACAAATGAAGTGTGAATTAAACTCAATTCATGGTCAAACAAAAAACTTTCTACATATATAGAATAAATTCACCACAACTTCCATTCAGAATACGTCCATTCAGAGACCGATGGACTACAGATCTTTGCAAAGGTTACTGGCAAGTATCTTTAGAGCCCTCATGTCTTTTTTGCACTTTGTTAGTTCACTGCCATGCCATTTGCATTTCGGGAGTGGTGGCATAGTGGTTAAGGCATAGAGCTTGGAATCCTGAGGTTCTGAGTTTGAGCCCCATTCTTACAAACTGCCACTCTGGTAACCTGACTCCGCCAGATGGATTTGCTCCGCATATCCATCTGGAAACCTTCTGTTGAAGTAATTTTGGG
>NW_015150975.1:189334-191890 GCF_000732505.1 Cyprinodon variegatus | reverse complement strand
GGAAAATGTTATAATGATTGCAGCATTGGCTTTGAAAAAAAAAAAAATTTTAAGTAGGAATTAAGATCTTTTTTTATTATTATTTTAAATGTAGCTTGGGATTTTTCTACTGCCATTTGAAATTATTTTAAATTAGTGCAGAGTGTGCTATCTGTTAAAACAAAATTAACTGATGCAATAACCCAGTGGTTTATTGGTTATGCCTTCACCTGCACAAGTAATCTGTTTTCTGCTGTCAAGGGGTCTGCGTCGGCTGCACAGGCAGAGCCCCTCTGCACTAGCTAGATGGGATGACGAAAGCAATATCCATAGAGACAGCTCTGCTCACTTGCTTACCTGCATACTGACCAGCAGCATCGTCAAACTGTGCACAATAATCTGACAGTGAAACCAATAAGACTTTACCTCAAGCATTGGTTAGTTTCCTCTTTAAAGAAAAAAAATATATACATAAATAAATAAATAAATAAATAAAACTTCAGCTGCACATTCCATATTTAGAGCCAACAGATAACAGACTGGTCTTTTTTTCTGGTTTTAAGGAAAGGGCATGTCAATGCAGCTACAGATTTCTTCTATCTCAATAGTGCCATCAAGTGTCCAATCAAACACACATTGAAAACAAGACCGGAAAGCTTTAGCTGGACATAATCAACACTTCGATAAAGGAAGCAAACAAGCACAGCTATAATAGGAAACATCCCCCATCATGCTGCATAGAAGTGGAAAACAAATCAAAATGTTTTATTCCTACAAAAGTTTTGCTTCTTTAATATCTTTTGGTAGTTTTGGAGTGTTAAAAGTGGGTACGGTCATATGAATCCCCCAGCTACCCTCTGGGATCTACTAAAAAAGCATCAACTCTGAACCCAGACAGCCTTCTTCTGCACTCATTCATTGGTGTCAGAGCCGACAGCAGCTGCTGTGTCACCACCTGTTGAGGTAAACCTGTTTACATCCACTGACTGATTCAGTGATTGACCTTTTTTTTCCCTCTTGTAGTTAAAACTACTGAGACTGATGTCAAAAGCAGACGTCGCCAGACAGACGCAAAGCAGCAATAAAATGCATTAGTGTTTCCCTCCCATTGTCTTACCTTTCATTTGTGTCAAGTGCAGCGTGGCTCTCTCTCAGTCAGAAGTCCACTTAACATGAAAGAACACCTCCCCTTCGCCCAGCCTCTCCTTTTCTCTCCTCTTCACTGCTGTTTTCTTTTTTTTTTTATTATTATTTTTCCTTGCGTTTAGGTTATAGGATTGCTGCCACAGGTGGCAGGAACTACACACGCAGACGCACAATGCAAGGAGGGGAGCGGGGTAGAGGCTGCTGCAGCAGCAGTGCTTCAGTCAAACCCAGCAACATGTGGTTACAGAAACTGTTTCATTTATTTCTTCCACTGCCCCCTCCTCCTCATCCTCCTCCTAGAGTGGATGCTGGAGTTTGAGGTTCAAAAAGGAGGGCTAAGCATCCAAAGCATCATCTCCACCTATCCCTATTCAAAGCTTTATCCCCACCCACTCGTTGTACGCTCTTTGTTGACAGTATCAACAATTCAGATGTCCTTTTAATAGCAGGGGATCAGCGAGCATGTCATGCAGTGTAACACCAGCAGCAGATGGGTGGGAGACAGCATCCAGCCAGCCTACTGAGAGACTGAAAGAGAAGCCGCATGCAGACGGACAGGAGCGTTTTCCTCCTAAGTGGGTGGCTTGGTTGTCACAGGGTTGTTTGATCACTTTGATACATCTGCTTTCTGCTTTGCAAAGGTTTCCATGACAATTAATGTGTGTTTGAAAATCATTTTTGGTGCTGTTGTGAATTTGGAGATGATGTCTGTCAGTGTGTGTGTTGGTGGGTGGATGGGTAGGTAGCTTGGACTCAGCATCCGCCTCTAAATTGGATTAACCTGCAGCCAATAGAGCTCTCCCCCTCTCCTCCCCCTCTTTCTTCCCCCAGTGTCCCTATCCGTTTCTCATCCAAACACGCAGCCTGACTTCTCCCCCGTTTTCTCAAAACCAAAAGGACCAGCAATGGGAAATGTAAATATTGGAATAAAAGTAATTTGCTGTTTAAATAATTTCTGAAATGATTTCCATAATTCAATAAAAGGGAATATCTACAAAAAAAAAAAAAAAAATCCTCACGCTTCAGATGAATTAAAGGAAATATTAGCATTTTTTTTTTTTTGGCTTTTAAGAATTCAGTCTCTCTTTCAGTCCCTGTTCTTTTGTGGAAACAAGATTTCCCAAAGTCTTTAAGGATGTTTCTGCTTTGCACATGTGGCAACAATCTGAACAGAATATTAATTAATTTTGGCTTTTCCATCTTTACAAATCACAGGTTTAAATGTAAATGGGCAATAATTCACATTTTGGACAAAGAAGACAGGTGTTTTAAGAGGGTTGTGAAGGAAACCATCTTTGTTAACCTCTTACACCCTCAGGGAGTATAAATAAATTTCTGCCTGACAAAAACACACAAAAGTAAATCACTTATAGCCTCACAGCTATTAGATTTAAGGAAAAACTTTTGGTACGTCTGTAAAGGTAGAATGTC
>NW_015150975.1:186986-188259 GCF_000732505.1 Cyprinodon variegatus | reverse complement strand
TCTCAAGGCAATTTACAGTTCAACCAGATCATCCAGTCAAATTGATTGAAGTTTTCTATCTAAGGAAAAGCAGTTGATTGCATCGACTCATTGACTCGAATGCGATCCCTCACACTGAGCATGCTTGTAGCGACAGTGGAGAGGAAAAACTCCCTTTTAACAGGAAGAAACCTCCAGCAGAACCAGGCTGAGTGTGAGCGGCCATCTGCTGAGGCCGACTGGGGTTCAAGGAGACAGAAGCAGGGGATGAAGAGAGCACATCCAGTCAGTCACAATCAGAGAAACAGGACTACACTGAAAAACAGGCCAGTCTCCACTATATATAAACAAAGGTGTTAGTTGCAGCAACACAGCTGATATTTCTCTCCAGTATGGTGTCACAGCCAAACAGCAAAAGACAAATATTTGTGTGTGTTCTAAATGACAGAGGTCACCACAAGTGTAGATTTAGTAGTGAGGGCTTTATGGAAAGCAAGTCTGTCTTTAATTATTTATTTGGTAAATAAGGATGTTTTGCTCTGTAATTTTCCTGTTGATGCAGTGTGATTACTGTAGACTGAACCTAAATGTCCGCCCCTCTGTGCACATTGGTCCCTGCATGGCCCAATGAAAATTTCCTGGCTCCACCACTGTGTGCAGCTCTTTTGTCTATAATTGTTTTACATCTTTTTTTAAGCTCAAGATAACTCCATTCTTTTTTTTAAAGTATAAATACAACTATTCAATATGAATTTTATTGAAGCATTGTTATGATTAATGTGATATCAGGTTCTACTCTTAGAAACTGTTAAAAAAAAATGGATGATTAATGAAGACATTAATTCCATTTGGCAGGTGAATAAAGCGCTTTGAATGAATATCCGCTCCAAAATTATTAAACTTAAGTCCATTCCCGGGGGGGGGGGGGCAACCAGGGATTTGGGGCCCCATCAAAGACAGTGATATTGCGCCACACACAAATAAAATGTATGTAAGCTTTTAAACTGCTATAAAGATGCATTGATTTCTTTCATTCATTATCATTAAGTAAAATTACGCGCACATGGCACTTATTTTGCCCCGGTACGAGCAAACTGCCGTGGACAGACGGGGAGACCTGATGTGATGCAGGATGGGGATTTTAGTGAATATATTCCTGCTTTGTTTCACTGTTTACTTCTAAAAATGAGAATCAGAATCAGAATCAGATATTACGGAAGAGAATTAGGGCCACTGAAAAAAAAAAAAGTAAACTGATTTTTAAATTTTATTTCAGTTTAACATGGGAAAAAAG
>NW_015150975.1:183961-186861 GCF_000732505.1 Cyprinodon variegatus | reverse complement strand
AGAAACCTCCAGCAGAACCAGGCTCAGTGTGAGCGGCCATCTGCTGAGGCCGACTGGGGTTCAAGGAGACAGAAGCAGAGCACTGGAAAAAATCAAAATCTAGATGAGTCATTTTTTCTTAAAATAAGTGTATTTGTTCTTGGATTGAGGAGATAAAAGAGACATTTTGCCAATGGAACAAGACAATTTAGACTTAAAATAAGAAAACACAATTGCATTGTCTTATTTCACGTGCATATTATCTAATTATCTTATTTTAGGGGGTTCAAGGAGACAGTAGCAGGGTCCCCAAAATCAACTGAAAAAGGCAGCCGGTCCAGGAAACACACAGCCAGGCAGACGAGCTCTGAGCCAACTCCCATGTCAGGGGATGAAGAGAGCACATCCAGCCAGTCACAATCAGAGAAACAGGACTACACTGAAAAACAGGCAGGTCTCCACTATCTATAAACACAGGGATGGGGCCCCATGAAAGACAGTGATATTGCACCACACACAAATAAAATGTATGTAAGCTTTTAAACTGCTATAAAGATGCATTGATTTCTTTCATTCATTATCTTTAAGTAAAATTACGCGCACATGGTTCTTATTTAGCAAACTGCCGGTGACAGACAGGGAGACATGATGTGATGCAGGATGGGGCTTTTGGTGAATATATTCCTGCTTTGTTTCACTGTTTACTGCTTAAAAATGAGAATCAGAATCAGAAATACTTTAATAATTCCAGAGGGAAATTGCTTTTGTTACACGCTCCAGTTACAGTTTTATATATATATATAAAGGAGGGAGAACACAAAACAATGTATAGGCTAACAGTGCTGGAATTTCTTTTTATATTTTAAAAATATATAATCATTTCTAATCTATAGTCATTTATAATCATTTCTTTTTCTGTTTGCCCCCCTGTTCATTCCATTTATGTGCTCCCGCCACCACAAGGGGGAGACTGTGGCGGCGTGCAACTTCCCGCCCAAATAATGCACTGAGCGAAACTTTGTGATGCCTTCATGTATCCCAATAAAGTAAGAAAATATCAGTCTGGACAAAAGTGTCGGGCCTTTAAAATATAATCTTAAAAAAGATAATGATTTCGGTATATGTGGTAAATAACTAAAACTCATTTTCAAATCTTATGTGATTTAAGTCACCCAGTAAAATATTAGAGAATTATTTAGAAAAAAAAATCAAAGAATGAAAATAAATGTTGCACAAAAAGGGTTTATATATATAGTTCTTTAAAAATCTCTTTTAACTCACAAAAACACCTTATGATTGCATAAGTGAAACTGAATTTAAAATCAATATTTGAGTAATTAAATGCGGATTTTGATAGAAACTTGAAATTACTACATAGGCTGCACTTGTAAAGGCAACAACAGAATTTAAGCAGTAACGGTCCGCTCCGGTCTAAAGGACGCTGGCGGCAAAAATCAGTTCGTTTTTTACTGGATTATAAATATATTTCAAGAGAATGGCAGAAGATTCTTGGGCGTTAGCAGTCGATGTTCAGGAGACCACAACTCCGTCCCGTTTGGTTGGTTTTTTTAATATCTGTCGGTCAGAAACACCTGTTGATTGCTCGTTAGCTCATTAGCATATGCTGTTAGCTGAAGCTAACCATGCGTGTTGGAACTGATTTCCTTTTGTTGTTTTTTGACTGTTTCAGTTTCCCAAACATATCACATCAACACTTCATCAATTGAAGGAGGACGTTAATGGTATTTCTTTCAATCCTTTTTGTTCTTATTTTGAATTTGAACCGCTTTAATTGTGTCTGTGGTGTTTGACCCTGCAGCTAACCTAGAGCCAAATTGGAGCCAGGATGAAGAAAATGAGGCGGCGGGTGATCGTGTTAACAAAGCGGAGCAGTCTCTGCTTAATAAACTGATCCGCTGCTCTCTGGTGAAGAACGGGAACCAGGTTGAGGTCCAGCAGGCAGACCCCAAGTCCCCTCTGTTCTCTGCCAAAACCTTTGAGGAACTCAGACTGTATGTTCTGGATGGTAGCCATTTTTATTTTTTTCCAGCTGTTGAATGTGCAAACTCATCCTGACTGGTTTTTATGTTAGGAAACCTGAACTGTTGAAAGGTGTCTTCACGATGGGATTCAACAGACCATCCAGGATCCAGGAAAATGCTTTGCCTATGATGCTCGCAGAACCGTAAGTAACAACTAAATTGGAGGAAGAATCATTGGAAAAGTTTATTCCTTTAAAGTCATAGGGGACTCATATTTAAATGTCAAATAAAATTGCTTTAAAAAATGATGTAAATGTACTTTTTATCAGATGATATTATCTCAAAATTTAGAAAAGTTATGTTTAAAAAACAAAACAAAAAATCCTGTCTTAAAATCTGTTTTTATTTAAAGTGACAGTGAAGCATCTTTCAATTGTTGTAACATATGGATTAAATATATGTGAGAAACTGTTATTATCCTGATCCTAACCGTAAGGCATGGCAGTTTTCCAAGGAATATAGAAATAGAAGTTTAATGCAAAGCCTAGGATGCCAAAACATGTTTAAGTTTATTTTGGGGTATGTATGACATTTTGCAGTTGAACTAAGGTTTACATTTAAAATATGAAAAAAAAAAAAACTGTTATCTTATTTCCAGTGCATAATAAGTAATAATCTTATTTTAAGATTAAAAAACTCTCATTCTTCTTACAGATTATCTTTTTTTCCTGTTCGGATCATGGAGAATCAGTTATTTTTTAGAAAATGTTATATATTTTTAGGTCATTTTTTTTACAGTCCAGATTATGGAGGACTAACTCTGCCATATTTAAAAATAAATACAGAAATAAATGCTCAATAAATATATAAGCATTAGGGCTGCAACAACGAATCGATAAAAATCGACTTTTAAAAGCGTTGGCAACGAATTTCATCATC
>NW_015150975.1:179251-182532 GCF_000732505.1 Cyprinodon variegatus | reverse complement strand
GATTAATCGAAAAAATAATCGGCGGATTCATCGATTTTTAAAATCATCGTTAGTTGCAGCCCTAATAAGCATACAATTAATTGCCAACAAAAATACAATAAACAAAGAAATGTAAGTAGAAATTAAATTATACAGACATAAATGTTTATAAGTCTTTTAATTAGCTTCTTTATTTATTTCCCTTTGTAATATTTACCTTATTTATTTTTTTGTCCTTTATATTTTTTTTACATTCCTGCCTGCATTTCTGTTTCATTATGCAAATGAGGAGGGGGTGTGTCCTAGAGAGTCAACTTAAGCACATTGGTTGCCCTGTAAATGTAGGGCAGGCAGAAATGTTAAAAAAAAAATATAAAGGACAAAAAATAAATAAGGTAAATATTAAAAAGGCACATAAAGAAGCTAATTAAGAGTTATATACATTTATGTCTCACTGTATAGTTTAATTTCTACTTGCATTTATTTGTTTATTGTATTTTTGTTGGCAATTAATGGTATGCTTATATATTTGAGCATTTATTTATTTATGTATTTATTTTTAAATATGGCAGAGTTGGTCTTCCATACCAGATGTCTGTCAATAAACACAGAAAT
The DNA here is from genome assembly GCF_000732505.1 of Cyprinodon variegatus. Lineage (NCBI taxonomy): Eukaryota > Metazoa > Chordata > Actinopteri > Cyprinodontiformes > Cyprinodontidae > Cyprinodon > Cyprinodon variegatus. The sequence goes on along the minus strand of NW_015150975.1, from coordinate 181,938 downwards.
TAAAAATGCAACTTAATCTACACTCCACTCTTTAACTAGATAAAGCTTTATTAAAGTTGTTTTTACAATTGTGATCATTTGGCCTTATATTTGCTTTTAAACTAAATACTGACAAAAGGTAACTTGTGCTAGTTGTCATAAAAAAGGTATGAGTCATCAATGAGATGCTTTAAATCAGAGGTCTTCAACAGGGGGTCCGCGACCCCTAGGGGGTCCACGGAGGTACTGCAATTTTTTTGCATTAATTAAAATGTCTTTAAATCCAAATTAACATAAATTCAACAGACTGTAGAAAACAGATAAAAGGAAGCAGAAGATGTCTTTCAGTCATCAACAAACACATTCAGCGACACACAGGAGCTCTTTCAAACCAGGGCACCATTTCATTCACAACACCTGTCCCATCAACCAGGAATCAGAATCAGAAATACTTTAATAAATACAGAAATAACTTCTGTTACATTACTCCATCTGTTAATAAATACAGAAATAACTTCTGTTACATTACTCCATCTGTAATAGAGTGACTGTAGGACCAGTTTGATAGAACACAATTTCATACATTAAATATAATTAGGGGGTCCCCGCTCCATCTCGCAATCAGTTTGGGGGGTCCTTGGCTATGAAAACGTTGAATACCCCTGCTTTAAATTATATATTTTTTTCTAATTTAATTAGTTGCATTTTAAGTCGTTCCTTAACACCTACTGGAGGCCATTAAATACTAGGGGTGAGTATTGGTATGGGTGCTTGGATCACGATAGAATATTATCACGATATTCCAATGTCACGATTTATTGTGATAGTTTTTCCATCTATCAAAATTAAATGTATAGATAAAGCGGCAAGTGCTGTATATGTTCATGAAAAGATATTGATCATTTGGTTATTTTGGTATCCATGTTGTTTGGGGTCTGAGTCAGTCCACGTCTTCCACTGTGACTGCCTCGACTACAGTTATGGTGCTGCGCTGCACAGCATCATCTGCAAGAGCAGTGGTGCAGAGGTAGCCCATTTTCCCTTATCGTTTTAGGTAAAAATGTTTTGTTTTTTGGGAGTGCAGCTGGCACAGCGGTAAGCGGCACGACCGGTGTATGGAGGCCTTAGCCCTCGGTGCGGCCGACCTGGGTTCGAATCTGATTTGTGGTCCTTTGCTGCATGTCTCTCCCCTTCTCGTACCCCCTTTCCTGTCAGCCTACTGTCAAAATAACAAGCCACTGGTGCTGTAAAAACAAAAAAAAAATAAGTTTTGTGTTTTTGTTTTTTATCAATACTAGGAACTGAATAATCAATATTTATATCGGGCAGCCAAAAATCACGATATATCGCCAAAATAGATTTTGTTTGTTTTTTTTCCACTAAAAACTAAATAAACTAGTTTTTGAAGGATGTAAATGCGCTTTAGTTACTTGCAGAGCTAGCTGGCCCTTCACCAGGGCAAGACTCTATTCAGGTGGTGCTACACGTCTCATGAAGCAAAAATTACAAAAATCTAGACTCTTGGTTTGATAGGCTTTTAAATTCATAATTAGTATTTTGGACCAAAGACCAAAGCACCACCTAGTTTCTATCTGTGCACATCCCTGTAAATAAACAATGTGATTGTCATATCAGTGTGAAATATATATTCTGTATAATCCTGTACAAGGAGAAAAATCCTTTATTTTTGCACAATTTCACTAACAATTGGNAATGTGATTGTCATATCAGTGTGAAATATATATTCTGTATAATCCTGTACAAGGAGAAAAATCCTTTATTTTTGCACAATTTCACTAACAATTGGGATTAAATATCCAGCATTATTCAGTAAATAGGAATGTTATTAATTTCATTAAATCCGGTTCATTAATGAAACCACAGTCCTCCAGGGCCGGATCATTTGGATGCTGTGGGCATTCCTGCATCATTATGAATCAAACTATTATTAAAATAATTTTATATAAGACAAATTTAGAAAAAGAATAAAAGGAATGTGAGCTTAAGATTCTGTCCTTTTGTCAATGTTATTGATAAAATTGACATTTATATATATATATATATATTTTTTCAGGTATATTTCCTTGTTCAATTATTGGTGTTTTCCATTTAAAATAAGATGGGGGGAGGTTTATCTGTATTATAACTGATGATGTCATTCTGTATTTACTCCATCGGATGAGCGATGGGTTCACTTCATGTAAGCTGTCTTTACTTCTAGACGTCAGAATCTGATCGCTCAGTCGCAGTCTGGCACCGGTAAAACTGCAGCGTTCTCTCTGGCCATGCTGAGTCACGTCAACCCTGAAAATAACTGGACTCATGTGAGCAAAAGGTCTTATACCCCATTTACACTACCCTTGAAAACCGTGCCGAGACCGGTCCAATCTCAGTAACTGAGATAACTTATTGTGTGTAAATGGAAAGCAAACTGAACTGAACTGAGCTAGGCACAACCGAACTGAGCTAACTGCAGACCAGTTCCAGAGGTGGGCTCGGCTTGGTTTTTCCCTGGCTCGGTTCTCTGATAACAAGAGCGCATGAGCAGAACGCGTCATCTCCGACTGGCTGCACATCCCGATTCACACTCCATTCCAGTAGTTGGCGGTAATTGCCAACCAACACAAAACAGAAGAAAAAGAACAACTATAAACAACAATCGAAATCTTTTCCACGCAACATTTTAAATATTGGCAATTTAAATAATA
>NW_015150975.1:174979-177437 GCF_000732505.1 Cyprinodon variegatus | reverse complement strand
GCCTTCAATCCGATTATTTGAGTCCATGAAAACGTAGCTAGTGTCATACTTTATAGAAGAAATGAGAAGGAGAGAATATTTGGGGGAATAAATGTTTGAGATATCTAAATTGATTAAAGGTGTTTTTATTGATGGAAGTTCACACCTTTTTTTTTTAAGCGAGTTTAGAAGGTCTGTACTTTGAAATCCAGCAGTGGTGTTTTTATGTCTGCATGCCTGTGTTCAGTGGAGCGAGGCATTAAGCGGCAGGAGCAGATCGTCATTGGAACCCCAGGAACGGTCCTAGACTGGTGCACCAAGTACAAGCTTATCGACCCCAAGAAGATCACCATGTTTGTTCTGGATGAAGCTGACGTGATGATCGCCAGGCAGGGCCATCGGGAACAGAGCATCCGTATCCAAAGGTGGGAACCTATTCAATTAATGACAGATTTTAAATAAAAAAACGACATCTCTGATCCCTGCCTTCACTCTTATCCAGGCTGCTCAACAAAAGCTGTCAGATGCTGCTCTTCTCCGCAACCTTTGAGGATTCTGTGATGACGTTTGCTGAGCGAGTGATTTCACAGCCGAATATCATCCGACTCAAACGGGTGGAAGAGACGCTGGAAACCATCAAACAGTTTTACGTTCTTTGTAGGAGGAAGGAGGACAAGTTCATTGCGCTCTGCGACCTGTACGGGTGCCTGACTATTGCACAGGCAATGATCTTCTGCCATGTAAGCTGAAATGTTTCTAAAGATTTTTTTTTGTGTGCATTTTGTCAGTTAAATTTACAACATGAAGACTAGAGGGGAGAGAAATGATCCATTTATAGTCCCCTAGAGGGGAAAGTGTCCCCTTTGTTTGACCCCCTCCTATAGGGCGCAGTGGGAGGCCCAGGGAGCGCTCTTCCTCAGACACCCACAGGGACGCGCTGAGCTTCCAACAGCATTTTGCAGCACAGCGTGTCAAACTGTCAGATGGACAGAAATACTTTCGATTCACCAAGAAAAGTCGAATTATTTTATAGCCTGAACCTTTTCCAGTAGTTTACGTTTCTGAGCATTTCCTTTTTAACATGTAAGAAAAAGATGTTAGTCTTCCTCTTATCTTTAGTCCTGCTTGTCCAGAGTCCCTCTCTAGTTGGATTTGGACGTGTTGCTGCTTCAGCTTGGCTGATTTAAAGAGGCCTTCAGCAACCTGATGCTTATTCTGTTAAACTGAGGTTTAACTTGACAATATCTATCTTTTTTCTACAGCAGCATTTACTTTTCAAAGAATTGTTTTCTGTCATGCTTATCGGGTGCTGGTGCCTATCTCCAGCTGTCTAGGGCGAGAGGCGGGGTCCACCCTGGAAAGGTCGCCAGTCTGCCGCAGGGCAACAATTTCCATTATTAAATATATCAAATTGAATTTACATCATCTATAATTTATTAATATTTTCCATGAAATAAATTGTTCCTGCAAATTACTAAATAGAGCTGATCGTTTTGGATTTAATAGAATTATACTAAACTAGATGTCATTCTGCATTCATTAAAGAAGCAATAAGTAATACTAACGCCAAGCGCCCCACCCCCACCTGTTGCTTTTCCCTGATGATGAATGAACAGTTATTTTTCTAATTGATTATTTCAACTTCTTTTTTATAAATTATTTTTCAGATGTAAAAGGGATGTTAATAGATTTTTATTTTTTTAAGGGGGATTGGAACAAACTGAAGCTAAAATTTGGCCACTTGAGGATAAAGAATTTCCAAAAAATCTTTGTCTTATATGCAAAATAATTTTTCACATTCTTTTTCAGCAAAAGTACAATTTATAGTCTGGATACTACAGTTAGTAAAAAAAAATTGGTAATAATTGGTTTAGATGACCAGGAGACTGATGGGCCTATCAATGATTAGTAGGGTTTTTTTTTCCCCTAGCTTTTTATTCCCCTTACACTGCTACAAGTACATCGCAAAGAAATTCACTGGGCTGCCATCATGGGGCGTCCGGGAGTACTTTGCTCCGAGAGCCCGAGTGGCAGTCTGTGGCTGCGGGTTGCGAACTCCCCTCTGGATTCCAAGCACCACTCCCTTCCATTATTTTCTTTTTTTTTTTGGTTTTAGACTCGGAAGATGGCTGCTTGGCTGGCTTCACGGCTGATTGAAGAAGGCCACCAGGTGTCTCTGCTGAGCGGAGAAATGACTGTGGAGCAGAGGGCTGCTGTCATTGAACGCTTCAGAAATGGCAACGAGAAAGTGCTGGTGACCACTAACGTTTGTTCCAGAGGTAAGCAGGCCTGCATATAGTAGGGGTGGAACGGTTCACAAAATCCCCGGTTCGGTTCATGGTTTCGTGGTCACGGTTTTCTGTTGGGTATATGTTTATTGTTACACCGAAAAATAAAAAAATTAATGAAAATTATAAAAATTAATGACATTTTTTTTTTTTTATGAAATTCATGAAAAAATCCAAAAAAATTAATGAAA
>NW_015150975.1:157380-173406 GCF_000732505.1 Cyprinodon variegatus | reverse complement strand
CAGTCGAACCGAACGGTTCGGACGGTTTTCATAAACCGACCCATCCCTAGGATATAGAACATTTCAACACTAATAACAGAACATTGGTATTTCAAAAAATATATAATTCAAAGAAATCCCCTGGACTTTGTTTCCAAATTTTAAGACGTTTCGCTTCCCATTGAAGAAGCTTTTTGAATTTAAAATGTCAGGAGTAGCATTGAGTTGGAGGTTTTATACAGTAGCCCAACAGATGTTACCTCCACACCTGGTTCTGCCTGTTTGCAGGTATTGATGTGGAGCAGGTGTCTCTCGTGGTGAATTTTGACCTCCCAGTGGATATGCAAGGGAATGCTGACAACGAGACGTACCTGCATAGGATCGGCCGAACAGGACGCTTTGGGCGGAGAGGATTCGCTGTCAACATGGTGGACAGTGACCACAGCATGGACATAATCAGACAAATTGAAAAGCATTTCGGTACGTTTTTGATCATTTTGATTATAGTCTAATGAGATGTATAACCAGATCCTAATTCTTGTTTTTTTTTTCTTTTTCTCCCAGACAAGAAAATCACAAAACTTGATACCAGCAACCTTGAGGAAATGGAGGAGATGACGATCTGATGTTCCAACTGTTTTCTAGTGATTTGAGTTTAAGCTTTAAACTGAGTGTTCTTTGAGGTTTGCATGTTTATCTTTTGTTAAATATCTAATCGTTTTGGTGTTTTTGTGTTGTGTGTATATTGTTTTGCATAAGATGCTTGCGCTTGATTTGTAATTCATGCATGTATGGTGTACATTTCTTCTCCTTTGCACACTTTGTTAAAGTAAAGTTTTTCAGACTGACCAGGAAATGTCTGAAGTTCAGAGGATATTGTTTTTTGTTTTTTTTGTTTTTTTGCAGTGCTGTAAGCAATCAAACAATTCTGGTCTGTTTAGCAAGCCAAAATAAAAAGGCATTTTGCATGTATGGAGTGAATTTTGATCCATTATTGCTGCAGGCAAAGAACTCATTTGGTAAATGTAACTTTGAAGAAAAAAAATAAAATAAAAAAACTTACAAACCTATTAATCACAAAAACATTGAGTGATGTTGCTGTTTATTTATTTATTTATATTTTGATGTTATTTTCAAACTTTTTTTTTTCTATCTTTAAGATTATTTCTTTCACTGATATTTAGAAGTTGCATTTTTAAAAAAAGTATCATTAATAGATTACATTCCCACTTTTAGCCCAATGCAAACACTCTAGACCGGAGTTGATTATACTTTTTTTTTTTTTTATGTTCCCCCTGCAAAAAACGGTCCTCTTCTTCCAGAAGCATCTCTGCTTAGCTTAAAGAGACAGTAACTGTGCAACAGCACTTACCGATAGCCTATCACAGATCATTAAATCATATTTATGGATTGTATTTTTTGTTTTCCATTTATAAAGCATATTCTTTTAAATAAAATTGAATTTATTCCATACATGTTTACATTTGAGCTGATCATCTTTATTTAGGATGATGATTCAACTCTTGATTGGCCCATTTAAAGGCTCTGGTCTAAAACAACAGCATGCAACACTCAAAAATGGCTTAATACATGGCGCACATTACCCGGCCTTAAAGTAGCTGTTAAACTTAAAACTGGTGTTTTTTTTCAAAATGTCAAACTTCAAATTAAAGTGGCCTTGTACATCAGGTGCCGTGAACAAAACCTTTTTATTTTATGGATTAAACTGAACTGCAATCATCTAATGCCCCCTTAAGATAAGGTTTTTCAGTTATTACTGAAATCTGAAGCTTTGATTTCAAAATAAATCAAAAACGAGAACGAAAAACTCTCCTAGTTGTGGGTCTAACTGTCTGACTTTTAGTAAAACTTCAATTTGTTTTCTGCCAAGGGTGGTTCGTTGGTAGAATGGTTTTACACATAGCAGGAAAGTAAGTTGAAGATCGAATATTTTATGTATCAAAAACGACGATTTTTATTTAAAGTTATAAACTTTGTATCTTTTTTATGGAGTTTGCATGTTTTGTCTGATTTGCTTCAGTCCAAAACAAGCATTGTGGATTAACTGGTGAGTTTATATCTGCAATGTTTTATATTTTGTCAGATACTCCATCACAGGCGTGACTTTCTGAAGGACTAATGAGGACATGTCCCCAGCAATAATTTCAGCTTTTTCCCCTCTCTGCTTATTTACTTTAGCCAACTATAATGGGTTGGGTGCAGCTATCTGTCTTCAGAGCCTTTTGAGTTTTTTCCTAACATGTTTTCTTATTGTAAAGACAGAATCAGACTACAGAGCTTCTACATATCTTGAAATTTTGTTTCTGGCATCATATTAGTAAAGAGGTTCATAAAGAGAAGTAGGGAGAGCTGCAGATTTAAAGGTGACACTGATTTACTGGGATATGCAATAAAATAAGTTTACCACAAAGTTTACATGAAAAATATGCTATTCTATATTTAAAATGCAGAATATCCAGATTTTTCTGGATGGATGGAATTGAATTTGTATTTCCAGGGATGCATGATATATCAATTTAGAAACTGGCTGTTATTCATTATTCTTTTCATACATCATTTTTGGGCCCTATATTTGTAATGCACCAAAAGGCATCTCTCTAACATCTATACATAATATTAGTGCTATGGTATGGCGGTAGAACGAACGACTCATTTACCGGCTGTCGCAGGTTCGAGTCCCAGCCTTGCTGACCTTTGCTGAATCTCTCTCCCCTCTCTTCTAACCCACTTTCCGGTCTCCATTAGGGCTGAAGCAATTAATCGATTGTTGAAATAATCTTAAACTAATGGATTAATTGACAACTGGGATACAGAGACTGTAAAACATGCCTTTAGCTGACAGTGCGACCTACTCCGAGCAGTAATTATATCAAAATTATAAAAGAAAATATATAAACATTTTGCATTTAAGTTTTCATCTGTTAATATGTTGTATCCAGAACTCCTCAAGTGGAAAAGTTTTAGCTACACATGGCTTAATTTAATAAAAAATCTTAAAGGAACTTCTATCAGATTATTAATTTAAAAAAATAGTCAATTTGCAAAATAATATCTAGTTGCGGCCCTACTCTCCATACTCTCGAAAATAACAATAACGGCCACTAGAGCCTTAAAATAATCTTTAAAAGAAATAGGTGTATATTACATTGATTTAAGCAGGTAGATTAGACAACCTACAGATGAAATAAGACGATTTGTTTTAAAATAGAAAAACTATGTTTGATCAAACAATTACCATATTTCAAGCGCATTGTATCTATTTACCTTGTTTTAAGGGCAACATTTTCCTCCTTTTAGGAGATCAAATATGGGGAAAGTGCGCTTAAATTTAAGAGACTTAACAGATGTTGTCTAATTTGCCGCTAGAAAGAATAACGTATATTNGAGACTTAACAGATGTTGTCTAATTTGCCGCTAGAAAGAATAACGTATATTAAGAAATCCAAACGGTATCTTTTCGAGAGGATTTGGGGGCCTTTCATTCATTTTATTAAGGACTTAAACTTGACTGAAGGTCTGTTTGAGTTATAATTTACTGGAACCTGTGGTGTGCCAAGTTGTATAGATATGTATATCCATACCTGACCAATTAGTACTTTCTTACAAACCCGCGTTTTTGAGAAGCCGTGTGTGTGTTTTTTTGTTTTTTTTCTCTTTTTTCCCCTGAGTTGAGTAAAATAACTGCTGTCATGCCATAACTACAAAGAGAACTTGTTCAGATGATGACATGTTTGTATTTTCAAAATGAAAAATCTCAATAAAAATATATTGGTAAAAAAAAAAAAGAGACTTACTTTTTTAGATCAGTTTATGCAATGTCATACAGTTTCTAATGCTCATAAGCCTGTAACCTACTTGTCCTTTAGACGAATTTAATATTTTGTGTTTACAATTTACTCGAACAATTAAGAAATTACATGTTTGTAGTTCAGTTAAACTAAAAAAAAAAAGCACTTTTTGCTCTTTTTTTTTGTGTTCTTTTGTTTTTCCCCATTAAGAAAAAATAAATAAAAATCTCTGCACTCTCGCTAAATTTAATCTAGAATCGCCATTGATGGTAAATAAAAACAAAGGGCTGCAAGGGATTGGTTTGAATCAAACATAAGTCTTTAAAGTTCAGCCCTGGATTCTATAAAAACATAATAAATTAGTGGAAACACCTTGAATTTATATGTCCTTAGACATTCTCCATTCAAAGTGATTTAATTTCTTTCCATTTATATAAAGTGGAAGAGCAACACACAGGAAACGGCAGCAAAAAATGATGCAGAAACCGAGGTGAATGCAGAGGCAGCAGCTAAATTAAATATAATTCTGTTTATCTAATAAACTTTTAAGGATTGTAAGAAATAATATTGTTTAAAAAAAAAAAAACAAGATCCAGATGTGCTAGATATATATATTTAAAAAAAAAACTTTACATTTTAAATGCAAGATGTTAAATCAGTGACTTTATTTAACAAGGTTATTTATATTTGGTATCTAATTTACAAAGTAGACTTTAAAATTTTAATGCAGGCTTTATGGAAATAAATTTAAAAGTATTGCTTTTTTTCTTCCATTTACAACATGAATATATAAATAGAAATATTAAGCAACTAAACGACTGACAACATTCTTTGCATGCAAGCATAACAATATGACTTGGTTCTATACAGGCTGTTGCTTATACCTTCTAAAATTACAAAGAAAAAAAAAATATATATATGTATGGTTCCCTTTCATAAATAATAGGATTAATCAAATACCTCCTGCTTTTTATTTGAACTAATAACACCTATGGAACTGTAAAGGTATTGCTTTAAGTTACAGGATAATGAGTCAAAGATAAACATGCAACATTATACCTAAAACTGTAACATACAGGATTACAATCAGTGTCATAAATTATAGATATAGTTCAAATGCTGGGATTATCATATAGTAGCAGCATTTTCCACAGCTTCCCAGCAGGGACTATTTACAGACAGGTATAATCTATCCAAAGGAGAGCCTATGCACGTCTATGGTAGATCATGTAGGTTGTGTTTTGTATAGAGTTCCTCTGTGATCTGGTACACTTCAGAAATGAGAGGCAAAGCCTCCCCCAGCACTGCCACCACCCGCTCAGGGGGGCCAACGTTCATCACATCAAAGAAAGCTGCACGTCCGGGAATGGCGAGAAAAGCCATGCCCGCTGCCTTCCGGATCATAAACGGGTGATGATTGGCCAGGGACTCGTTGTAGGCCTCCCTGCACATGACTGAAGTCTTGTCGTTCTCGCCGCTTGTTCGCAGGCGGTCCAGGAAGAGCTCGAGCCACCTCAGAGCACGGTGGAGCCTCAGCAGAGTGCGGCAGCCGGACTCAGGATAGATGCCCTTCTTGTCCACGTCCACCAGTTGATTGTTCAACTCGTACTTGACCATGGACTGCACGGTGACGTACTCGGAGCCGCTCTCACCTTTCATGAAGTTCACCAGGATCTGGATCTTGCTGACAGCATCTTTGGAGATGAAACCGAAAATGCTTCCCAAACTGTTCAGAAACCTGTTGACAAGATAAACAGACATGGCCTGTGAGCATTTTAAAGTTCCTGTTCATAGTCGAGCTCAAAAACATAATCAGACCATGCATACAAGGAATTTCAAGACTCTTCCAGGCTTTGCCTGCCTGCAGTATTTACTCTTTAAAGCTCATTTTATTTGTTTCTGTCTGCTTTTCAAGAAAGTTAAATATTTTTTTACAAAAAAAATTACAAATTGTACCACAAAAACAACTTTAGATTTTGGAGCAAGCAGTTGTCATAATCAATAACATTTAAAGGAATAGTACACCCAAAACATGATTAGCCTTCATTTTCTACTCACCCCCATGCTGAACAACACTCTGGAGTACTTTTTTGATATCTCAAATGCATCTGGAGATCTGGGAGGCTTCTTGCTGTCTGCTGACATTCAAATAATGGAGGTCTATGGTGACCGAGACAGAAAGGTCCATAAAAGTCCACAAAAAACGTGTCAATATTCCTCCATACTGCTCGTCCAATGTATTCCAAGTGTCCTGAGTGGGTAGCATCCAGAATTTACTCGAAACGATGTCATTTAGAATGTTTTTAGAGCATAAAAAGTAGTGTATAGGATTTTCCTGAAAGCGCGCGCCCGCACGATCACGACGCTACGGAAGCCGGCAGACCAAACCAGATGAAAGTGCGCATTCAGCGTCTGCTCTGCCGATAATGCAAGCGTAGAAGAAGAAATGTGCTGTTTACCTGTGCAAAGAAAGAAACAACGAAAGAAAAATGTCTGAGGACTTCAGTGTTGAGGAAGAGCATGAGTTCTTTGCCGAGCTGAATGCGCTGGTTTGGTCTGCCGGCTTCCGTAGCGTCGTGATCGCGCATGTGCGCGCTTTCAGGAAATCCTATACACTACTGTTTATGCTCTAAAAACATTCTAAATGACTTCGTTTCGAGTAAATTCTGGATGCTACCCACTCAGGACACTTGGAATACATTGGACGAGCAGTATGGAGGAATATTGACGCGTTTTTTGTGGACTTTTGTGGACCTTTCTGCCTCGGGCGCCATAGACCTCCATTATTTGAATGTCAGCAGACAGCAAGAAGCCTCCCAGATCTCCAGATGCATTTGAGATATCAAAAAAGTACTCCAGAGTGTTGTTCAGCATGGGGGTGAGTAGAAAATGAAGGCTAATCATGTTTTGGGTGTACTATTCCTTTAAGGAACTTCTGTACCAGTAAGACCATTTTGGAGTCCTCAGCAATAAGCAGCTAAATTAGTGATAACAGAGGGTGTCATGGCTGACGGTGCCAGTTAACAAACAATAAAAGACACACTGCCTAGCAATGGAAATCAAAAAGTGAATCTATTTTAGAAAATCATTTGCAAGGATCAACTGCAGCTAAATAAAACTTCAAATTTAGCTTCCCTGATCACAACAATTCATAAGATCAAGAAACGATATATGAAACAACAGAGATCAGAGAGTCAGCTGAAAGTATTTCCATGCTCTGTAACGTAATTGCAGTCAGCATCTCAGTGTCAGGCCTTCAGCTCATCTGTCGTGTTGGATCCAGTTTCTCTTATCTTCCACTTTGCGACACTCCACAGAATCTCAGAGGGCTACAAGTCAAACCAGTTTCAAATCCAGTTAAACAGATACAACCATTCTCATTAAAACCAGGTGTTTTTACATTTGGCAGTGTGTGCAGGTGGCCGAATCCTGCTGGAAAATGACATCAGCCCATTCATAATAAAAGATTGAAGATCTATAGTCTGAAAAATGGCTGTGCTGAGTACAGACACAGTGGCTCGCCAAATCCACACATCTGGAGATCAAACAACTTGTCAATGTCTCCTCACTCTGTCCTGAGTCTCTGGAAATATCACTGAGGCCTCTTCTGATGCACCTGTTTAGGAGTGGCTTCATTAAAAGAATGAAACGCTTAACCTGTGTTGCTGCAGCACTCGGCTTATAAATCAACAAACACTTGAATCACTGTTGCTTTAACATCCTTTTTCAAGGCGGAGTCATTATTATTATTGCCTTTGTTCTTTATAACACCACATTTTTCCTTCCACTTAACTTTCCATAATTATGCTTGGATCCCACACTTTAAACTGGGGACTGTCAGTGACTGTATATTTATAGTACATTTTTGTATTAAAAAGCCATTTATTGGTTTTCTGTATGTTTTTATTTTAATATATATTTTATTTTAATGTTTTATTGATCTTTTAGCCACAATCATCCAAATTAACAAAGCAAAATCAACACAGGAAATATGTCCCTGTTATTGTAATGAACCCTTTTAATACATAAGATTCAGTTTTTAATAACAAAGAAAAAAATCTTCATAGTTGCAATAAGTTCAAATTAGGCAATAATTCAGCGCATGGACAATTCAAATAGATTTACATGAACTAGATAAGAAAATAGAAAAATAAAAGGAGAATAAAAGCAAATAATGAGAGAAACATAAGTAAAACAAACCACACCCTTAAACTAGGATCTCAGTTTAAGGATCTCAAAAGTGTGAGAAGTGCTGGATTTCCTTCCCCACAGAAAATGGGATCCAGCATTTATGATTATCCCTATGTGAAGCAATGGCCTCCAGCCAAACCACAGATTGTGCAAAGTGTCTAAGAGGCAGAAGATAGCTGAAATCAAAATTATGACCAGTAACAATTAGATTATGGAGATCTGAAATTCATTTTTAGACATCCAGAATGTTTATTTTAGTTAGGGGTAATGTAATTACGTCCCAATACACATGAATGGGGAAAAGTGATGTCATTTGTCCTAGTAAGAATTACATTTCAGATATCTGAAATGTTCATTTTAGAAAGGAGGAATACTATTAAAGATATCTGAAATAGAAACAAATATATGTTAAAAACGGCCACCTAAAATAAGATTTGTAGATATCTGAAATGTAGTTCTTACTAGTATTAATTTGATTCCAGAGCATTTAAAATCTAATTTCTACAGGTAAAAATGTAATAAGTGATATTTAAAATACAATTCTGAATAGGAATATTGTAATTGTGACTAGGTAGAATGCTTTAGTGCTATCTATAATAGAATTGTGACTAGTCAGCCTGCATATTTTATTTTAACATTCAGCCTTTCTTTTGAAAGTATCTAAAACTAAGTTTTAGATAGGTGTTATTAAAATTGAGATATCTGGAATTCTAATTTAACTAGTCATATATCAATAGTTGATATCTGTTATTATATTTCTACTAGTAGAAATATGTTTTAGATGTCAATAAATGGACTTCTGGATATCTGTAATGTTATATTCATTTTTGATATCCGGAATCGTAATTATGACAAGCAGTAACTCTATTATTGAGATCTGAAATTAGAATTCATCCTAGTCAGAATTCATTTTAGATAGAAAGAATGTTTATTTTAGATTAGAAGAATGTTATTTAGATATCTTGAAGTTAAAATGCAATATGCATGAATGGGAAACGTGAATTACATTGCAGATATCTGAAAAGTTCATTTTGGCTAGGAAGAAATGCATTTGAGAAATCTGGAAAACATATTCAGTCAAGCTAATAAATGTCAAAATGGCCTGCCATAGCTGGTCATGACCACGTTAGTGACCCAACCTGAACAGCAGGTTACCTCCAAACCTCAAGATCTGAATGTTTGATTTGGAGCCAACCGAAACACTTTAATTAATCCAGATTTTGACATTGTAATTTATTTCCATTATTCTAGAGAAAATCCCTTTTTAGCGTCGTTGTACATATTCTTATATCTCTTATTTTTATGTACCCCTAATCCATTGCTATGGAACAAGAACTAATTTAACGATTTATCACTTACTTTACAAGACCTCTCCATCCAGAGACGTAGTGTTCGAGGTACACGTCTTTGTGTGGCGACAGACACAGTTTGAAACTGTCCAGGACCTCCTGTAGAGTGAATTTCTGGCTCTCTGAACCTGCCATAATGGATTTTCTCAAACAGGAAGTGTTGTCAACAAAACGAACCAAGCGAATGACGAAGATCTGTTTAAAAGCAACCAAAAGCTGGGGAAAGATTCGGACGTGGGGCTACAGGATCAAAAAGTGAACACATCAACCCGACAGAGAAAAACTCAAAGTGAAGTGGAAACAATTCATTGCAGGTGATACCTGTTCTAATCCACTCCTACTGCGCAGACTCCAACCGGGAACAACTCCGGAAATCGCGGTGATGCTTTCAAAATAAAAGCTATTTGAATTTATAAAACTCGCGTAAAATGGATTAATGATTTTCTTTCAGACATAATAGGTTAAAAGTACAAAATTTTAAGGTTCAACCAAGTGTTTCGTTCAGTTTCATTTAGTTTTTATCATAAAAATTAAGACTCTTGATTAGCTTTATTGCTCGCGGCTTTTATTTTGAAAGCGTTCATCGGAAATGTAATGTTAGCCGCCTAGCTTAATGCTTCTGAATGTGTGAAACAATACCATGCAGCGGTTTCATTCCGATTTTATAGAGTATTATTTGCCGTAAATAAAATCTTATAAGATATTATTTGAATTATCCTTCCTACTGAGTCCAGCAGCGGGCAGGTGACAAAATAATGCCTGAAATAAAAGTAACTCCCTTAGGTGAGTACTGCAGCCTGTTAGCCCGAAGCTAAGCTAGTTCTGTCAACATTACATGTTGACAGAACTTTAGTTGGTAAAGTTTGGATCAGAGGCGTGTGTCTCACCCTCTCCCAGCACCAAAGGTTCAGTATTTTATATGGAAAAAAAATGTTTTGAAGCTTTGTCACCTATTTGGTGACTGAAGAGGCTCAGATTTGTGTTTGCAGCTCCTCAGTTGTTGTGTTTTCTATCAAAGGTGCTGGACAGGATGTTGGTCGCAGCTGCATCCTCGTCTCCATTGGAGGCAAAAACATCATGCTGGACTGTGGGATGCACATGGGATACAACGACGATGTAAGTGAACCAAAACATTCAATAGAGGACTTGAAGGAAATAAAAAATCCTTTAAGTCAGACGATGCACAACTTGGATTCCAGACTGCAGATTCATGGAGGGAGGCAGATCTTTTCATTTCCACTCTCCACTGTGAAATGTGCTTAGTTGCAGTTTTAGCCCCCAAGGCAGACACCCTTTCTAATATGAAGACTAAGCAGCTAGCAAGAATAGTTATTCCTTAGATTAGTCAACTGTTGCTACTTGCATGGTCAATATGAGCCTTTCCGTAAAGTTAATAACACTTTGCAAGTGACTGTCCACCACCTTACTGTCTCTAGATGCTTATCCAGCTGGAATGGATGCTGCAAGTCAATGACTGGATGCAGTCTGCTCAGTTTCCATCTAATTGATTTCTTCCTTTTTATCTAAACTTTCTTCATGACTGATTTAACAAGGGATGCTGATGAAGATTCTCAGTTATCCAGGTCATAGTATTCCGTAAAAGTTTAAAAACAATCCACTGGACTTGGTTTCCAATGTTTGAAGATGTTTCACTTCCCCTCCAGGAAGCTTTCTCAAATCAAATGTCTGAATTTGAATTAAGAAAGCTTCCTGGAGGGGAAGCGAAACGTCTTCAATCCTTGGAAACCAAGTCCAGTGGACTGTTTTTAAACTTTTACGGAGCTAACAAGGGATGGTTGCAAAAACTAATGACTTAGAGCAACCACCTAGGCTTCAAGCTGCTTCCAAAGCCAGATTATAGAAATTAATTGTACTGCTTTTTACCGTGACTGAATAATTGTTCAGCTGATCAGTCAGCCTTGATTTCATTAAATTTGAACAGAATTGAGTAGAAAATCCCTTTATTGTCCCACAATAGGGAAATGCTTGTGTTTATAGCAGCAAAAAGATTATAGGAAAAAGTGGTCACAACATTTGGAAGATCAGCCGATACTTGGATACGACCCAGTCTTTTCCACCGATCTTATTTGGCTCCAAAAAGGTCTGAAAATCACCCTCTATCAAGGCTGTAGAAACTGCTTTTATATTTGAGGACAATTATTTGAAATGAGTGCTCAATATTTTGCGGTAAGATAAGGTTTAAATATTGAAGATGTCTTGTCAGTAAATTATTAAAACAAATTGGTATTACTCAAAATTCATCATTGTTCTCTTATCTGTAAATATTTTTTTTAATGTTTGCACAGACACAAAGTAAAACTGTTATATTGACAATATGTCCGTTTTCTCATTGCAGAGGCGTTTCCCAGACTTTTCCTATATAACACAGAACGGACGTCTGACGGACTTCTTGGACTGCGTGATCATCAGGTTTGTCATGTTTTCTAATAGTTCTTCATTCTTCAAACCCTTGTTGCACTAATCTTTTTTTCAACCTTTTGTTTATCTCCTCCTGTTCCGACGTTAAGTCACTTCCACCTGGACCACTGCGGCGCCCTACCTTACATGAGCGAGATGGTGGGCTACGACGGACCCATCTACATGACCCATCCCACCAAGGCAATTTGTCCCATTTTACTGGAAGATTTCCGGAAAATCACTGTGGACAAGAAAGGAGAAACCAACTTCTTTACTTCACAAATGATCAAGGACTGCATGAAGAAAGTGATTCCTTTGAACCTCCATCAAACTGTCCAGGTCCTGTGCTAAAAGTCTGTTTATTTTCGGATGTATTCTGCCACACAACTTTATCTAATCCCGCCTTTTTCTGCGCCAGCTGCTCGGCCTTTTTGATGGCAAACCAAGCTGATTCTGTTGTGCTCCCGGCAGGTGGACGATGAGCTGGAGATCAAAGCTTACTATGCAGGCCACGTCCTGGGAGCTGCTATGGTGCACATCAAAGTGGGATCAGAGTCTGTTGTCTACACGGTGAGTGGAAACAAGTTGGAACTGTGTCACAGTGGGTGTGTGCAATGACTGCATCATTTCTCTCCCCTATTTTAGGGAGACTACAACATGACGCCAGACAGACATTTAGGGTGAGTTTCCTTTGCCGTTGTTTTTTTTAATAAATAGTTGCAAAGTTTCCTCTACGTGTAATCGATCGGGGCACAAAATAAAAACAGCCACGCCTTCAGAAAGAATAAAGCAATATGTTAAAACAATATTCCTGCTAAAATTCAATTGGGTTGAATTGTAAAGTGCCTTGAGATGACATGTGTTGTGAATTGGTGCTATATAAATAAACTGAATTGAATGCAAAGCATATGATGAAACATGCTTTACATTTTTAAATTTATTTATATGCATTTAAAACAAACTCATATAACATGAAATGTTAAAAACACACTTTATTTAGAAAAAAAAAGAATACTGCCAGCTTCTGTCTGTTTTGCTGCTAAGCTAACTGGCGGCTTTAGTGCGCTGATCTGCTCTCAGTAATAGAGACATCTGGAGGTGATAGTCAAGTGTTGCTAACTTACTTCTTTGTTGCTGTTTTTAGGTAGCCTGATAAACCAGACTAAAAGTGAGATTAAATGTGTAATTTAGTCTGGCCCCGATCAATGACACATCGGAAGCTTGTTGATGAGAACAACACGTTTTTTTTTTAAACTGCTCTCTGTGCCTTTTGGCCAACGCTCTGACCAATCAGTGCAACTGACTGTGACGTAGTGAGCGCGACAGGAAGCTGGTGGGGGAGTGGAAACAAACAGTCTGTCGGTAAAACGGCGAATACGTCCTTCTCAAAAATGAAATGCTCACGTTTCAATGAAAACTCAAAGTCTAATCCTTCCAACACTGATTCCAAAGCTGAGTCAAACGAGAACTGTTCAACAGTTGTTGCCATCTTCCTTGTTGCGCTTTCTCCAGCGTGGCATAGCTTTTTCGTTCCGCTCTCAAAACCCCGCCCGCTTTTTATCCAAAAATTCAAATTACATCTCTGCGTTGTGATTGGCCCGCCAGTTCTAGGGCTTGAGGGATTGATCGAGACTAGACCACTCGCAGGGAAAAATGATTTTGGCCACTGGCGCGTCGGGCTAATTTACTAGGCTAGAATTTAGGGACTTTTCAGACCCTGCTAGCAGCTTTTCCTTTCTAAAATGAAACTGGAGACTAATCTAGTGGCGAGTTTAGCGCTAATCGGTGAAAGCAGCTATCATTCTACCGTTACTGTCTCACTACAGAAGTGAAGCTCCTTTGAGTCTCTGCCTACTTCCCTCAGCTTTGTCTCACAGGGAGCTTCCATAGTTGATGTATATATGACACATGCATAAAGCTGTCGATAGCAGGACAGCTGCACATTAGTATAGTTTTTTTTTCTGTGATGACATTTTGCCAACAGTTACGTAATTAATTATTATAGTTTTCTTTCAGATATGCCTGACCACCTCCAGGGTTTAAAAAAAAAAACGTGTTTGTCTGCATTGCAGCAGAATGTGGGCTTGTGTTATTGATGTCCAAGGCCCAGATAGTTGGCTTGATTATGTTACTGATTCAGAAATTGGTTCCCTTCTTTCAGATTACTTAGATTTCTGATTCTGGCATCATATTTTCTTTGTTTCGAATTGATTGGCTCCAAAAAGCAGAGCCACCTGAACATAGGCACATTAGAGAAGTTGTTTTCAACAAAAAAAAATCAATAAACTTCCTTCCCTGCACATTCAAAACTCAACCCTCCTCCATTAGCTTGTATTTTATCTTGGATCAAGCTTTTGTATCATAAAGAGAGATTAATATCATACTCAGACCATATTCAACATTTCTTTTTAGGCATCACATAATTCAATTATGTATTTAAGTAAGATTTATCATCCACCTGATAAAACCGGCAACCCGAACTGTTCAAAGAACCATATTGTACCAAACAAATCTGTCTGGAGCCGCAAAAATGTAAAAGTCTAATATAAGCCTCGAAAGACAACACGGTCTCTGAGTTTATTAGCCCTCTATAAAAAAGTACTACATGTGCTTAAATATATAATAAGCATTCATGTATTATTTTATGTATTATATATATATTTAAATGTTTATCCTGGAGCAAATGTCACATCATGTGGCTACTCTGATGAACGATATTTGGTGCTTTGAGTTTAAATTCCATTGCAGTATTAATGTATCAGGTTTTGTTGCATTATTTAAATGGAGGGCGAATGGAAGAAAGTTCACATACCTGCATCAGAGCGCTACCTGTTGGACCTGTTTTTCATTCTTACTCTCTTTTAAATTATCCAGAAGTCCTGCAATCACACTTGTCCTCTCACTCCCAGCTTGGTGGTCAGCGGTATATTTAGCTTGCCTTTCCAGGAAATGCCAACAGCCACCTGCCTGGCACCTCGCTTCGCTAAACGTGTGCTGCAGGCATGACGCAAATCTTTGTTGACGGAAATTTTTTGCATTAATTGTTTAAATTTATTTATTATACAAATTTTTACAGCATTGGAAAACATAATGAATTTGTGTTTGAACTTCTGCACATCATATAAAAAAAAAAAAATCCCATCTTTTTCCATTTTCATGGTGCATTAAAGAGCCGCGGTTTGCCGACCCCTGCCATAGTGGAAAGGGGGCATCTCGATGCCTCGGCTCACAACTCGAACAAATTGGATGGAAATCTTCAGGGCTTTAAGAGGCTTCAACTGCCTTTATTATCAGATGGAGCTTTGAAAGCATTTCAAATCCACTTCTGTTTTTTTTTTATCTAACTGTTTTATATGTTTAACAGATACTTGGAAATTCGACACAATAGAAATAAATCTTGTCCTGGTTCCCATTAGGAAACTTAAAGTAGATTTAAAAGAACTGCTCTAGGAAACAGCAGAATGGATCAACCGTTAATATCACCCAGCTGGGATGTGATGAAAGCGTTCGTCTCCCTCTATAACCCATCTTTTATTTCTTCCAAGAATTTAGCCTGATTCTTTAGCTTAATTCATTGTCTAATATCCCTTCAGGTCATTTTTTA
The DNA here is from genome assembly GCF_000732505.1 of Cyprinodon variegatus. Taxonomy (NCBI): domain Eukaryota; kingdom Metazoa; phylum Chordata; class Actinopteri; order Cyprinodontiformes; family Cyprinodontidae; genus Cyprinodon; species Cyprinodon variegatus. The sequence goes on along the minus strand of NW_015150975.1, from coordinate 158,056 downwards.
ACCCAGTAGCACCAGAGGCCTGACATTTAATCCAAGCTTATTTAAGCTTTTATTTCCCAGAAGCACGACATGAAAGTGTGTCTCGAAGCAGCGATGGATCCATTAATCTGCCAGAAATCCAAACCACATTAATTTTAAAACAACTTTTATTAGAAAAAACCTCCTTTAATGAATCACAGCTACTATTTTTGCCTTTTTTGTGTTTAAAAAAATCAACCAACATGATGCGCTGTGATGCTCAGGTTTGATTTTGGTAAAAAAAAATCATTAAAATGTTAAAGAAATGTTCGTTGTTGCTTAAATAGCTATAATCTTAAATCTGTTGCATTAAAAACTCCAATTTCAATCAAAGAGCTGCTGTAAATACGCTCTCTTCTATGTCTTGTAGTGTTGAGAAAAATATCTGCTATTATTGTTTATAGTGTTGGGTTGCTTTCACCTTTCAACTGATATGGTACCGATATCAGGGAGTCAGTACCTGTACTCGATGATACCTGTTTTTTTCTTAAATAGTCCTGAGCTGTTTTATACTTAATTACCGCAATATTATGTATCAAAAGGTTTTCCATAGCAGTAACTTAATGACATTAAATTTGGCTTTAAATATAAATGTTGTTCAGTCATTTCCTCTGTGGTTTTTCATTAAGTTTCATGTTTAGATAGTGCAGGGTTCCTG
>NW_015150975.1:152862-155908 GCF_000732505.1 Cyprinodon variegatus | reverse complement strand
GTTGTCGCAAGCAGATTTTTCTTGTGAATTTGGTCTTAAAATTTTTATTTCAAGTGGCATTAAAAAGTCTTAAAAAGTCTTGAATTTAACTTGCCTCATGCTGTAGGAACCCTGTAGTGTTATATTAACTTATTGGCAATGTTACGCAAGTTATAAGTTAAACATCGTATTTAAAATTAGATTTTATGTAAATTTTGGATCTTAAATATTTAAATCATTAACAAAACTCTTAACCATTTTGAGCCTAAACCATGAAATAATTGTCAATGAACCTTCTGAGAAATAAAAAAAGAAAAACATAAAATATTTTAACATAAAATAAATAATAAATGAGTTATTTGTAGGATTTGTGATTCATTAGGCGTTGTTGTACAATAAACAAGAACAGAAGTATTACACTGATGCTGTGGAAACTTAAAAAATGAATGAGTTAAACAGCTAAATGTAGCTTAATGAAACATTAAACGGTTTATAGTTCAGCCTTTGAAGAAATCTTTAATCGGCTGCGTTGAAAAAGGGACGTAGTTTGGAACGGCAGTGGGACACAGCTGTCCTGGGCTGATAGAAAACAGCAAAACATGTCGATTCTTCAGTCTCTGGAGGTTTAATGGACTCATTCCTATCTTTTTTTCATTATTCAGACTTTTAAATCCAAATTTGAGAAAAAAATAATTCTGCCCCAAAGCCAATAAAATAAATTCAGATGATATTTATTTTCAGTAACAGTTTTTTTTTTTTATTATTTGGAGGATCACTACTCCTAATCTTTGTGATCAAGACTCCTCTGCATGTTTTTGATGTATCCTGCTCCAACACACTGGATTCAGTGATGACTTTCCCTCTCTATATGCAATCTGTTTCTTTGGAAACCTGTTTTTCACCCGTTCCTGTAGATCAGTTGAAGTGAGGCAAACAGGAGCGGTAAATCCTGATAACCAGGGTTGGAACCACTGCTTTACTGGACCACAGTTCTTTGTGAGATCCAGTTATTCCTGTGCTACAGCAGCCTCAGCCTGTCAACGGTTTTTGTTGCAACAGACTAGAAAAACCAGTGGCTGTGTTTTGTTGATCATCATGTGCAGTTAATGGAGAGGGACACTAGAAACGGAAGAGATAAGAGGTTGTAGTGCAAGAATATTAGCAAAGCATTAACAAACATTTCTAAATGGTATTCCAAAAAAAAGTTAAAAAACAATCCACTGGACTTTATTTCCAAGTTTGAAGACGTTTCTCTTCCCTTCCAGGAAGCTTTTTCAATTCAAATGTCAGAAATAGCGTTGAGTTGCTTTATACAGCTGCCCAACAAAGCCTTGTTTTTGCTTAGACAACATGCAAATATAAACGGACAAACGGGTCCACCCATTTGGAATTGGGGTCGTCTGGCTGCTTTTGTGAGCCTGCAATGCCCCATACCTGTCTATGCTTCTGAAAGGGGGGTCATTAAAGGGAATTGTTGGTCTGGCTGAACAGGCGGGGTCTTCTGTTCCCCTGTAAAGGGGTTGAGGGTTGTGATGATAGCAGGGATTAACTCAATTGCTGTATTGTAGGTTTTTGAAAGCTAACATTTTATTCAACCCCTCTCTCTATAAGGTTGTTTTTTCTTTCTTAACATGGATGGCTTCCTTCCCTCTCACAACACCTATTTTCTTTGTCCAAAATGTGAACATTCTGGTCCTCAAAAGAATGTTCACATGTTTAAAATGATATCAACATCGTGATCCATAACATTACAAAAAACTGGTATTTATGCAGAATTTATGCGCTTCAGTTTATGTTGACGTTTGTAAAATGTGACTTAAAATCCAGACGCAAAATGTTTGGATGAGGATGGATTTCTGCTAAATTGATTTTATTCTGTCAAAATATACAATTTGTTTCTGTAGAATAAAACATTTCTACCATTTAAAAGCTCCTTATTTTATGCATTTACTGTCTTCCTGCTTAGATAGTGTTTCAAATGAAGCATCGTAATCAGGTCCTGGAAATAAATAACCATCTTTAACTACTTGAATTAATTTGATAACTTTTTCACAAAATAATTGTGTTTTAAGCATTAGATATAACTTTGGGTACTGTGGTGCATTACTTACTGCTAGATGGCGCCAACGTGTTTTTAATACATTTCTGATGTCTAGAGTCGTCCATAATGATAGAAGAGGAGATAAAGATATGAATAACAACCAATGTATCTGTAAAATAAAACAACAACAAAAAAAAACTATCCTCAGGAGAATTAAACCAAAACCTCTACAATAAACCCAGATCGATGATAATGTGGGTATGTTTACATTGTTATCTTTAAACATTTTTTTTTAATTATTATTGTGCCAAAAAAAACAGGAGCCGCAGACTCACTGATAATAAGATTAGTGCTGCAACTAATGATTATTTTGCAAATCGATTAATCTGTCTTAAGTTTTCGATTAATCGGTTAATAATTAGATAGCCAATGATTCCTTATAGAAGACTTTTTATGAAATTAAACCAGGTGAAACTTAAATGTTTCCCCTTAAGGAGTTCTGTATAGAGCTTATTGACAGATTATTATTTTTTTTATCTTAAATCTGAACTGTTTGACTAAAACATATTTTCTTTATTCCAACTGTTTTTAATATTCTTTTTTGTTTCTGCATTTTTTACTTTATTTTTTTATTTTTTCCTACTTGCTTTGATTCTGTTTTATCTTCCTGTATTTTAATCATGTAAAGCACTTTGCATTGTCTTTGTACTGAAATGTGCTATACAAATAAAATTGCCTTGCCTTGCCTTAAATGCAAAAGGTTGAGATATATATATCAATTAAATTTTTTATTTAAAAAAAAAGCTTCCTGGATGGAAATTGTAACGTCTTCAAACTTGGAAACAAAGTCCAGTCGATTCTTTTTTTTTTTTTACTTTTAAGTAATTGGTTAATTTTTAACTGGAGTATAGAGACTCTAAAAGATGCCTTTAGCTGGCAGAGCGACCCACTTAGAGCAGTAATTTTACCAAAAGTGTAAAAAAAAAAAAAAAATATATATATATATATATATATATATATATATTT
>NW_015150975.1:151031-152341 GCF_000732505.1 Cyprinodon variegatus | reverse complement strand
TTGACAATTATTTCAATAATCGATTAATCACAATTAATCTGAATAAGTGTTTCGGCCCTAAATAAAACGTCAACAAGCGGAACGTAAACAGGGTCTATGAAGAGAAGAGAAGCTAATCTGGTGGAAACTTCGCAATCTGAAATTCTGAAGCAATTTATTGTGCCATCCGAATTTAAGTACAGGAAAAATTGATGCTTTGAAATGCAAAATAAGTAAGTAAAAAAGAATAAACAGGGGTCATAGCTGTGGGTAAAGTTCCAATAATCAATTAATTTTAGTTTTATATATTGGAGGAGTTGTACATGTACCTTTATTTTTTTTATGTGGTTTGATTTTGTTCTTTTTCTAGTGCTGCTTGGATCGATAAATGCCGCCCCGATATCCTAATATCAGAGTCGACATACGCAACAACTATCCGTGACTCGAAACGGTGCAGAGAAAGAGACTTCCTGAAGAAAGTTCATGAGAGCATAGAAAGAGGAGGAAAGGTAAAATTTTATTCAACAGTAAAGCAGAATTCTGGTTTAGTTTTATATGAAGATCCTCCTCTGAAATTCTGCCTTTTAATTTCCCAGGTTCTCATTCCAGTTTTCGCCCTGGGCCGTGCGCAGGAGCTCTGCATCCTGCTGGAAACATTTTGGTAACAGTTTGGCTTCAAAGCATCGTCAGCATCAACACATAGTTTATGTCCGAGCTAATAAAGACACTGATGTGTGGAGATAATTACAGCTTGTGGATGAAAAGCTGTTAGTTTTTCTTTTTATTTCTGTGTACTTTGTTGAAATTCCAGGTAAAATAAATGAAAACCTCTTAGCGTGAAGCATTTGCACATGACTGCAATACAAAGAAGCAAATGTTATGTGGGAGGCATTTCTTTTATCAGCACTGAAAGAATAAACGTTGTCTTTGACTGATTGGGCTACCTTTAATTATCTTAGGGAGAGAATGAATCTAAAGGCTCCCATCTACTTCTCCACTGGGCTGACAGAGAAAGCCAACCATTACTACAAGCTTTTCATTACATGGACCAATCAGAAGATCCGGAAAACCTTCGTGCAGAGAAACATGTTTGAATTTAAACACATCAAGGCCTTCGATCGCTCCTATGCAGATAATCCTGGACCAATGGTGAGCCTGTTCTTCCTCCTACATGTTTGTGTTTTTTTTTTTTTTTTTAAGTTGAACTGGCTTGCTTTTAAAATCAACGTATTCTCTTAGGTGGTGTTCGCCACACCGGGTATGCTACATGCTGGCCAGTCTTTGCAAATATTCAAGAAATGGGCTGGCAATGAGAAGAACATGGTGAGTCC
>NW_015150975.1:144859-146073 GCF_000732505.1 Cyprinodon variegatus | reverse complement strand
GATCCCATACTAAAAGAAATAAGTAAATATTTGTTAGATTATGTATTTACCCATAATTTGGTTTGATACACTGGAAAAAATCTAAATCCAAATAAGTCATTTTTTCTTAAAATAAGTGCATTTGTTCTTGGATTGAGGAGGTAAAAGATGCATTTTGCCATTGGAACAAGAAAATTTACATTTAGAATAAGAAAACACAATTACATTGTTTTAATTCAAGTGCATTTTATCTAATTATCTTATTTTAAGAGTAAAAATACTCATTCAATTGGCAAACTATCTCATTTATCTACTCAAATTAAGGGTAAATACACTTAATTTAAGACATTTTTACTTATTTCTAGATCGTTTTTCCAGTGTAAATAAGATGATCTGCCAGTGAAATGAAACGTTTTAGTCTTAAAATAAGACCGTATGCACTTGAAATAAAAAAAAGCAATTATTTTAAACAGACTTATTTAGATTTACATTTCTGCAATGTAGCTGCACCTCAAAGTTTGCACCCAAGGCTCCACCTCACGTTCAGCCTTCCACACGTCTACGTTCAACCATACATGATGCATGCATCGTCATTGGGTATTTAAACGAGCGAGCTGATCACTATAATTTAATGGTTACTGATGTCAACTGCAGGGAAGGGAGCAAAAAAGAGTTTAATCAAGGCAGAAACAGATGTCCTGGTGACTGGTTTGGAGATTCTGTTTATTATTTACACCTTCAGAGTCTGATGTTTGGACTGAATATATTAACAAAGACATCCAGGCATCTTTAAGGTTACTGCTGGTATTAATGTCTCAGATTTCTGGATAGTTTTGTAAAATTATTTTGTTTCTTATAGTGTCTTAATGAAATTAAGTAATTAATTAAAGTTATTGCTGGTATTAATATCTCAGATTTCTGGCAATACTGCATCATTTAAATTTAAATTTAAAAAGCTGGAAATCTAGGAAAGTAAAATACCTATCTATATATTTTTATATATTGCCTTCAAGATGGGATTCTGCCAGTGATTTCTCGTTTTTAAACAAGTGGAGAAAACAAGCGCCTCAGAAAGTTCTCTCATATTTCCTCCTTCACTGGATCTTGGTGGCAAATGATAAATACCTTTTAGGGCAGTTTATCAGTAAGCAGCTAAACTAGCATTCAGCATATTCCCAAAAAAACTAGCCTCGTGATACCATCCTGATCTCGCGAGCTTTCAAGATTTCACTCGC
>NW_015150975.1:134380-144221 GCF_000732505.1 Cyprinodon variegatus | reverse complement strand
CCTTTTTTTATTCCAACCAGCTTTACACGTTGGACAAACGTCATTAGATCCCTCATTCCTCTAATGACTCTTATGCAAATTTAAAGATGGAGGCAGAAATATTTAAAACTGCTTTTAGAAAGATGAAGCTGAAATATTTGATCAGGTTTGTAATGTCTGTTAGTAAATCATCAGGAAATACTTCTTATGCTTAAGTGGAACATTAGATCCTTTTCCTGAGCAAAGAAAAGTCATAAAAACATGTTGCTTTTAAGAAGCAGGAGTTTTTTTTAATCATAATACTGAAAACGTTTGTCTTATTATTATTAACCAGTGTTTGGAACTGTTTTCAAACTGTTTTCTTGTGCATTTCTCGTCTATAAGTCAGTTAAAAATTGAACTGATCGTTTTTTTTCTTTGCAGTTGGACGTGAAGATGCAGGTGGAGTACATGTCCTTCAGTGCACACGCTGACGCAAAGGGCATCATGCAGCTCATCCGTATGGCGGAGCCTCGAAACATGCTGCTCGTGCACGGCGAGGCTGCTAAAATGGAGTTTCTAAAGGGCAAGATCGAACAGGAGTTCAGTAAGTGCCGCTGAAGGGATTTATTTTGTCTTAAGATATGCATTTCTCCGCCGCCGTTTGGAGGCAGAGGTGATTTCCAGTCTGGTTAATGTTACCATCTTTTAAACGGCAGGTATAGACTGTTACATGCCAGCCAACGGGGAGACGACGTCTGTGATAACTAACCCCAGCGTTCCTGTGGATATGTCACTCAACCTACTCAAGAGGGAGATGGCTCTCGGAGGTGAGGTTTATCTGGTGGTTTTGGTTCAGCCTGTGTTTCACCCAGTTTCACTTTGATTGATAACGGGCTTTTGGCTCACGCTTCGCTTCTTCCTGCCCTCATACAGTAAATCGACCCAGATCCGCTGGCATGATAACATCAACTAAGAAAATCCTAGACAGCTCATTTCACGAATGGAATAGATTATTATGATTAAGGTCATTTGGATTTACTGATATTGTAAACATGATGCAAATGTAAAAATGCAAAAGTATATGAGATTTAGTTTTAGATCTACTGATTTTTGCTTGTAATGAAAGAAGGCCTTTGATGCAGTTCTGCAGAGGTGGATAATCCAGGTTCAGAAAGTAAAAAGGCTGCAGAGAGATCACTTCCAACCATCTGCATTTCCAGCTCCACACACTGACTGATCACCTGAGGAGCTAATCACCTGGTTAAATGAGAAGGATGGTGGAAAACATGGCAGGGTTTTTACTTTCTGGACCTGGATTATCCACCTCTGCTGTTTTGTCTTGGCTAATATCTCTGCTGAAATAATTACAGCCTGTTTTCTGAAACAGCCCACCAGATTTAGATTAGAAATGTAGTGTCTCAAAACATGAAAGCAACATGCTTTACAAGTTTCTCCAGAGCCCTTGGACGGGAAATGTCCCACAATCCTTCACTTTGCAACACATTTCATCTCAAGGCACTTTAAAGAAAAAACAACATCCAGATCATCCAGTCAGATCTGTTAAAAGTTTTCTATCTAAGGAAAACCAGCTGATTGCATCCAGTCATTAAATTGCAGGACACGCTACCCCTAGTATTTACTTGCATAACATAAAACTCTGCAGTTTTGGTACATTTATTTTTTTTTCTGAGTATTTTTCTGTTTCTTTTTTTCTTTTTTTTACCTCCTTGGCAATTTTTACTCAGTGTTTAGCTACTATTAAAATGTATGTTATTTAACATTTTTCAGTTTTTATCACGGTCTCATCCGTAATTAAAGTAATTAGAAGCCATTCCTTTTATGTATATTATTGGAAGAATAGGTAATGTAGGTAGCTGCGCCTTAGAGTCCTTTTTATCTCCTTTTCATGGAAGCAATTGCTAAGTTTAACTACTATTAAAACCTGCTACTTATAAAGAGAAAGAAAACCAGGCTCAAAGTTTAACTGGACTTATTCCAAGTCAGATCAGAGAAATTGCAACAGATCGTTCAGCTGTTGGTTCTGGTGATCCCAGTGTCCTCCTGATACCTCATGATTCTCTGTTGCATCAGGCGGATGCTTCATTATTCTGCGCCTCAGGGTTAGAGACCCGTGTTCTCTTCATCAGCCTTAAGATGCTCCCATTTTATTCCTAAACCTCTGCTGCTTATGTAATGAAGAGGGTCACATTCTACCCCGAAAGAAGAGCAAGAGAGAGAAAAGATTAGCCTCTATATTCCGTAATGTTCCACCATGGGGGGGGGAACAATTAACATACTTAAGAATATTAGAGTTCAGCAAGTGTCTACATGTTTGACAAAGCATACTCCTAATAGATAAATAAAATAAAGGAAAAAGCTGACTTCTATTTTTTTTCTTTTTCAACGAGTTTGTAAAAATGTTTTGTTTCATTTCTGTTTGTTAAAGGTCCTCTGCCTGATCCCAAAAAACCCCGCGCCATGCATGGAACGCTGATTATGAAAGAAAATGTAAGTTTTCAAAGTTTAGAAAACACAGTTTTATCAGGAATGCCTTAATAAAAATACAAATGAAAGGATTTAAAAAAGGGATAAAAGTAAAACAAGTTTGTAAACTAACAGTAAATAAATCCTGTGCCCGTTAGAAATAGAATTTTCTTTTGCTCCTAAGTGTTTGTTTACTTTCCTTTTTATTTGTCAACCACACCAGTGACAGTGATGGATTACGGTAAAGGATTAGGGCCACTGGGGAAAAAAAGTTAACTGATTTTTAAATTTTATTTCAGTTTAGTATGGGGAAAAAAAAGTCAGAATTCTGACTTTTTTCTCAAAATTCTGACTTTAATCTCAGAATTCTGAATTTTTTCTCAGAATTCTGACAGATAACAACATGTTAGCATCAAGCGATAGCCATGTCTGTTTTAGAGACTAGCTCTTATTTTAATGACCTTCTGCTCCTCCATTAATGAGGGGACCCCTCGGACACGTAAAAAGTTGCCTAATTCCGTCATTTTCCACCAATGTGTCACTGGCCCTCCCAAACAACTCACATCTTTGTCAGTGAAGCTGAGTGCTCCTACATCTCTTCCTTTATGGTGCCCATCTACATTAAAATCCAAAATTCTGAGATTAAAGTCAGAATTATGAGAAAAGTCTGAATTCTGAGATTAAAGTCAGAATTCTGACTTTTTTCCCATACTAAACTGAAATAAAATTAAAAAATCAGTTAACTTTTATTTTTTTTTTTTTTCAGTGGCCCTAATCCTCTTCCGTAGATGGATGCTTAAATAGCAAATGAAGCCTCTAGTTCTGAGTGACAAAGAAAAGAGAATAAAGATAAGATCCTGGTTTATTATTTTAAGACAGAGAAAATGTAATCTGGCATTGAATTTGTTAAATTAATTTATAGGAGCTTTTTTTTGTATAAAATATATTGCATTTGTAAAATTAAAACTCGTGTTTGAAGATTGATTTTAATCCATCCATCCATCTTCTTCCGCTTATTCGGGGTCGGGTCGCAGAGGTAGCAGCTTCAGTAGATTTATTTTAATGTGTAGGTAAAAGAAGAAAAACTTTTTTTTATTTTTATATATCATTTTTAAATTAAGTGTATTAGCAGTAAACCTCATAATGAGAATTTTGTTTTAACCCTGTTTCCGTTTACAAAGTAGTGTAGCTCTAAGATTTTCTAACAGAGTTTCAGTTTTGCTTTGATAATTTTTATTTATCTATTTTATTATTTTTAGAACATGTTAATTCACAACCAGTCCTCTAGACGTTTTATAATTATAGAAATCTGGAAATTTATATCTTTGCAATTTCAGCTGAGTTTACATTTAAAAAGCTACAGCCTTCAGCGTTCAGCTGCTTTACATCTGTGGAAAAACATGGAAAAAAATAGCAAATGGCATTCACCTGGATTAAATGGCTGTTAGCTTGCCGTACCTATTAAACCTCTGATGCCATCTGTGGTTAGTTTGCTTTTTTGGTTTGTTTAATTTTTGGTCTTTTTTTTTTATATATACTGCAGAGCTTGAAGCTGGTGTCGTCAGAGCAGGCCCTGAAGGAGCTGGGTCTAAACGAGCATCAGTTACGCTTCACCTGCCGCGTGCAGCTCCAAGACCCCCACAGCGACTCCGACACGCTGCACAGAATCTACACACACCTCAAGAGGTAAGAGCAATCCTCACCGGGCCTCCTCCTACTTCATTTGCATTTAAATCTCATCCTGAATGCTTGTCCTGATTTTTGCCTCTCTTCTGACCTGTCCATTTCCTTTGTTTCTTTTTGGGTTGCAGTTTGCTAAAAGATTACACCATCCAGCACCTGCCTGATGGCACAGTGATGGTGGAATCCATCGTCATCAAAGTCTCCTCCTCAGCCGAAGACGCAAACTCCAAGGTCCTGCTGCTTTCCTGGAGTTATCAGGTACAGCAGCATCATTCAGTGTTCATGTCTGCTGCTCAACAGGTGGTACTTTAATACAGGCGAGAAGGAATACAGATTTAGGTAGAGAAAACAGCGCAGTGGAGACGGATCCAAACGGGGTTCTTTAAAAGGAAGTTTGAGTTATTTTTGTTTTATCGAAATAAAAGAAAAGCCAATGTCCATATAACTATAAAAGGATTAAATCTCATAAACCCTTTTCTTCTGTTAGATTTCTTTCTTTTTCCAAGAGATAATTCATTGTTATTTCAAAAAACAATAAAGTGAAATGTACTGTTTCACTATTAAGGATGGTGTTTAGAAATGTCAGTGCCCCCCTTGAAAGAAGAATTCTTCTGATGCTTTTATAAAACATTAAAACAAAGATATTATATCTCCATAATCCTGATGCATCTGAAAAATTCTGTTTTTTGTTTATCTTTGAGCCTCTACATTCCAGTTAATGATTTATCAATTACTAAATTAGTTGACGATTATTCCAATAATCAATCAGGATTAATCCTATTAATTGTTTCAGCCCTATTACTCACTAATCAAAATTAAGAGCCATGTAGCTCAGGGCAGTAAAAGGTTGTTTTTTTTCTATTAAAATAGTGTTGCTGCTACAAGTGAGGCTGAGATTTTTCCAAAGCTATGAACGGTTTAATAACATAAAAAAAACAGTTTCAAATCAATTAATCTCGAGGAATATCAGAAAATTTATAAAGGTACAGAGTTTAATATTTACCATTTGCAGGTTTAGGATAAGTGCATGAGAGAGAGCGAGAGAGAGAGACCTGTGTAATGTGTAAACGTGGTTCTGGTGTGAGGGGTTTAACTGTTGAAAGCGGTGAAAGTAGTCGAGTGGGTGGACAGAATGAGAGAGGGGGCTTTGAGTGACAAAAAATAAGCAATGAAACCAGAAGGTGGAGTTTCCGTGGTCTCCCGTGTTCCACTCTCAACGCAATGGGCAAGTAAAAACAAAAATAGAGCCTGGTGTTTTTTTTCTACCGTACTGTAGGTAGGTGTTTGACCCTGAAAACTATTCCATTAGTTTAAAAAGAAAAGTTCTGTTCATATTTCATCTCTTTTTTGCTTTTGAATAAATATTTTGAATTAAAACTTGTTTTAATTCAGTAATAAGTTCAGTTGTAACCTGAAGCTCATCATTATGTTGAAAAATAGTTTATTTCTATAAACTTAGATAAGTGAGTACAGTGGCCTAGAGGTGAAAATGCCATGTAAATACATCAAAATAGGCTAGCAAACACAAAAGTTAGAAACACATGCAAAGAAAAAACAATGCAATCACAGCATATAGAGAGCAGGAAGTGGAAAACAAACACAACACCTGCTGAAAAAACAAGAATGCTGCGAACAAACGACGACACAAAACACATGAAAAAGGAAAAATACTGCAAGCGGTAAAAACAACTTTAAGTTAAAAGAAAGCTGCAAATTAGAATGAATTGATAGAGGTGCTCCAGATCACTGGGAGCCCATGATTATCAACCGATATGAGATCAGAACATAATAATTACTTTACTCAAATGGAGGATTGTTCAAGTATTTTGGGTCTTGTTCACGAGTGTGGGAAGGATGGAGCACAAGATCGATATACGGATCGGTGAAGCGTCTGCAGTGATGCGGTCACTGTTTAGGACTGTGGTGGTGAAGAGGGAGCTGAGTCAGGGGGCAAAGCTCTCGATTCACCGATCTATCTACGTTCCCACCCTCACCTATGGTATTTAGGTCTGGATAATGACCTAAAGGACAAGATCACAAACACAAATGAGTTTCCTTCGCAGCGTGGCTGGGCACACCCTTCGAGATCGGGTCAGGAGCTCAGTTACCCGGGAGGAGCTCAAAGTAGAGTCGTTGCTCCTCCATGTTGAAAGGAGCCAGCTGTTCCAGATGCCTCCTGGCCGCCTCCCTCAGGAAGTGTTACAGGCACGTCCTATTGGGAGGAGGCCTCTTGGAAGGCACGCTGGAGGGACTATTTCTCTGAGCTGGCCTGGTGTTGCTTCGGGGTCCCCCCAGAGCAGCTGGAGGAGGTGTGCGTGGATCGGAAAGTCTGGCCATGGATGGATGGATGGATGGATGGATGGATGGATGGATGGATGGATGGATGGATGGATGGATGGATGGATCAATTAATAACTATACAATATAAATGGGATAAAGCCTAGAGCAGGCATCCCCAAAGTCGGTCCTCAAAGACCACTGTCCTGCAGGTTTTAGAGGTTTCCCTGCTTTAACGCAGCTGATTATAATGATTGCAGTAGACCAAAAGCCTGTTAATTAGCTTTCAATTAAAATCAGCTGTGCAAAAATCAGCTGAAGCAAGGAAACCTCTAAAACCTGCAGGACAGCGGGCCTCGAGGACAGAGGTTGGGGATGCCTGGCCTAGAGAACATCTGGAGGGATGAAATTGTGCTTTCTGCTGAGTTATGTAAAAACTTAGCATCCTTACTACCTTCACTAGGGTTCTGGTCCCATATGAGTTGATGATCGGCTCCCCATTGTGGTTTGGAGCACTAACATTATGCGGGGCTAGTCCTTAATGTGTAGTTGTTGCTACCAGCACTATTTACCTCTGCATGTGTTTTGTGTCTTTTTGTTTTAGCATATTTTGTTTGTTTGTTGTTGAGCATTCCCACTTTATGCTGATGAAGATTCTCAGTCATCCAGGTCATGATCATTCTGTAAAAGTTAAAAAAAATATATAAAAAAATCTTGGAAACCAAGTCCAGTGGATTTTTTTTTTTTACTTTTACGGAATTCCCACTGTCCTGCTCTCTATTTGCTGGGATGCAATTTATTCCATTTGCTGCACTATTTCTTTTCAGGTGTTTTTGTGTTTGTATGTTAGTCTCATTTTTGAGTTAAAAAAGGCCTTTTAATTTGCTGTGGAATAATGTATTTATTCTCCATTTGCAACCCTCAGCCCCATTAATTGAGGCTTATAGCCAATTAGAACAGATTTTAATTGGTACAGAAACCAAATAACTACTGAACTCTCTTTTTTTTTTATATATCTTTTTTATTTAGTTATAAACATATGAATTGCACTCTTTACAAATATCAAGTTTTCTAGTCCCCCCTTTTTTTTTTATTATGTGGGGGGAGGGCAAATTGACATTTTTCTCCCATCTTTTTTTTTTCTTTTCATTCTTCTGTCACATTTGCAATTTGATAACAGAACTTAACAAACAAGTGCAAACAAAACTGTACCAAACAATAAAAAAATATGTTTACATAGAAGAAATATAAATGAAGAAAAACATGAACAGCAACAAAGCCTGTAGGGAGTAGATTAATAAAAAATATTAAAGAGATCAAAATTAGCAATAAGCTCTTTTTGTTGTATATAATAACCATTTTTCCCAGTCCTTTACAAAAGCCTCTTCTTTCATTTTCAATTTATATGTACCGGTAAGTCGTTCCATTGTTTGGATGTCTTCTACAATAACTACTGAACTCTCTTAAATGCATAACCTCCTTGGTGGAGGTAAAAAAAAAAATTGAGACAAACGTCTGTAATCTTACTTTTAATGGATCATAATGTCTAGAACATTGAAATAACTCTTAAGTTTTTGATTTGATCTTTAACATTGTTGTTTTCTCTCTTTATTTCTAATCAGGATGAAGATCTAGGAAGCTACCTCTCTTCTCTGCTCAAAAAGGGTCTACCAACTTGACTCCACTAGTCTGCATTTTGTAAAGTGCTCTAACCTAAAACGATGGGACTCTTCATCAGGGGTTTCTGTCTCTCGCTCCCCAGCACAAAAAAATGTCAGATGTTTTCCTGCCAACATAAACTTTGAGGCTAGAGCTGCTTCCTTCTCTTAGCAGAGAAACTGCGATAAGAAGGCTGATCAAAGGACTGAAGCTTGCGGTGAAATTCAGATTTTTATTTTTTTCATTTTCTAAGATACAAACAGTTTTACAGAAAATGCTTCATTTATTAGTATTGTAATATTAAGGTATGTACAGGTTTTATTTACATCTACATTGGATATGAAATATGTAAACAACTTTAAAACCTGTTTTTTTATGTGACAGGAAGAAAAAGTCCTGGTTGATTTATTTCGAAACTTCATCCACCTTCATGGTGATATATTGTATTTCCTGTACAGTAAATCTCAACACAAACCAACTAGTAAAATTAAAAACTTAAAAAGCAGAGGTGCTTTCCATAACTTTGCACGTTATTTTTTATTTCAACCGACCTTTGATTGTAGTTAATCTGCCATCGAAAGCAGGACTTTGCTCCTTTAAGGTCAACATAAGACAGGAATAAATAAAAGAAGTTTCAAAGCTGCTTGTAATGGAGCCGATTTTAAAATTGACCAAAAGATGAAATAGAAATTAGCCAGGCAAGCTGAAAGGACTACAGCATCAATGAAGGAGCTAAGTTATCTCATGTATGTCTAGGTAAGATAGACGTATTTTCTCCTAGAAACCAAGATGCCACATTAAAGTCTAAAAAAACATTTGGGAAAATTAACTCTGCAGAGCTGGTCATCCAGCACTAGAAAAACGATCTAGAAATAAGTCAAAATATCTTAAATTAAGTGTATTTACCCTCAGCTTGAGTAGATAAATGAGATAGTTTGCCAACAGATTGAGTATTTTTACTCGTAAAATAAGATAATTAGATGTTATGCACTTGAAATAAGACAATGCAATTGTGCTTTCTTATTTTAAGTGCAAATTGTCTTGTTCTATTGGCAAAATGTCTATTTTACCTCCTCAATCCAAGAAAAAAATGCACTTATTTTAAGAAAAAATGACTTATCGAGATTTCGATTTTTTTTCCAGTGAGATAGTTTTGAACCTCTTCAGAACCATGCATTGATTGACTCCCCCTTTTTTCCTACAGTTGGAAGTTACTGAGTTTCTTTTGTCAGAATGTCTTATAAACCAGTGAAACCAAACTTTTTCGTGACAGCATCCAAAAAGTAATTTGCTGTACTAATATTCATAAAGTGAAAACCCCACCTTACCCATGGCGGAACACATTGATGATGCAATTGTGCCAACTACATGTGGCTTTCACTTCTTAAATTATACAAGGGATTCTATCAAGGGGGATGAAATAACCAAGATTGTACGTAAAATGGTCAAAATATGGAGAGTTTTTACCAAAAGGTTGGGAATAGCAGAACAAGACTCTATAGCTGAATCTAACGGGATGTTTGTCTACTAAAGATGTCCCCTTAATCTCAGTAGCTTTCACCTATGGTCAATGGCATGCATAGGGGCAGGACGGGGGGGCGGTCTATCCTTCTTATTGTCAAATGCTAGCTAAAACGCATGCTAAAGTCCCTCCTTGGGAGCCAAATCACATGCTAAAGTTCCCTCTACAGTGGTGAGGACTTAGCTTCCTGATCTCGCGAGCTTTCAAGGTTTAACTCGCAGATCAGTCTGGAGACTCTCCGTTAAAGAAAATTTG
>NW_015150975.1:127499-132970 GCF_000732505.1 Cyprinodon variegatus | reverse complement strand
GCTAACCAGTATTTTCGCCCCTTCCCAAAATTACTTCAAGGAAGGTTTCCAGATGGATATGCGGAGCAAATCCATCTGGCGGAGTCAGGTTAGTGAGGTCTTGCTTTATGTGCACCTTTTTTTTTTCCCCAACCCTTCCTTCCAAAATGTCTGTGCACTCCACTGGCTATGATACAGCAGGTCAATATTGCTTGTTTTTTATTTTAAGGGTTTATGAATGAAAGAAATGTATATCAGAAAAATGTTTATAAAACTTAGAATACATTAACTGTAACCCTTGCATAACATAACTCCCAGCCCTTTCTGCCCTCGGCCTTAGTATGTTACATTCATTTTACAAAGACAGTAGAGATAACCCATGTATAAACATGCATATGCAATTATATACAGATTTTTATACAAATCCATTTTCACATCTGTCCCTGCCACTTCTCTATAACTATTCAACGGTATGTTTTTATACCATTTTAAGGGTTACGCTCTGTGTTTTTTGGTTGAAGGTGCCTTTGTCCATTTAAGTCACAGAGATGGTGTAGACCCCCCTTCTCCTACTCACTATCCCCCATAGCCATGTCCTTTTCAAGGTTTCCCACCTGAAGTGGCTGGTGGTCATGTAGTAGAGCACAGGGTCCAGACATGTGTTGAGGGTAACGAGCGCCATGGTAACTCGCCTGGCGTTGTAGATGAAAGCTCTGATGGAGCAGCTCTGGATGACCTCTAAGCGCTGAAGGAGGTGCAGCAGGTAGACC
The DNA here is from genome assembly GCF_000732505.1 of Cyprinodon variegatus. Lineage (NCBI taxonomy): Eukaryota > Metazoa > Chordata > Actinopteri > Cyprinodontiformes > Cyprinodontidae > Cyprinodon > Cyprinodon variegatus. The sequence continues at coordinate 132,221 of NW_015150975.1, read as the reverse complement.
ACATGGTTGGGCAGGAAACAGAGCAGCGTGATGGCCAAGATGGTGTAGATGACCCGCACAGCTTTCTTTGCTGTGTTGGTGCCGATGGTTGAAATCCGGTTGGCTACCAGCGGGTAACAAACCAGGATGATCAATGAAGGTACCAGGGAGCCAAAGATCAGGCTGACTATACTGTACGTCCTAAGGCGCTCGTTCCACTCTTTCTTGGCAAAGTTTTCGAAGCAGCTGTGGCCAGTAGAGGCATCCCCGCTTTCCAGCGGACCCATGAGGATGAAGATTAGTATAGCCACTCCGCCGAGACACCAAAGCACCACAGTCACCACAAGAGACCATTTAGGGCTCCGCATCCTCAGATAGGTGTGTGGGTGCACTGTGGCCATGTAGCGGTCCACGCAGATGCAAGTCATGAAGCAGATGCTCATGTAGATGTTGGCAAAATACAGCGTCCCCGTGACGAGACAGGTAAGTTCTCCGAACACCCAGTTGTTCCTGTGGAGGTGGTAGTGGATCCGGAAGGGCAGCGTGCAGAGGATGAGGATGTCCGCCATGGCCAGGTTGCTGATGTAGACACCGAAGGCCGTGCGAGGACTGGTCTTTACGGAGAAGACAAACAACGCCGCCAGATTTCCTGGCAGGCCTATGATTAAGGCCAGGATGTAGACCGCTGGGAAGAGGTGGTACTGGAACTCTGCTTCTGGGTCGGTGCAGTTTGTCTGGTTCATTATGACAGATCTGGCGGACTCTTTGGTTTAATTTCAGATCAGGGTTTTTTTATGTAGAAAATAGACGTAGGTTGATTTCCAGAAATCAGCGTCTCCTGTAAGTGAGGCGAGGCAGACATTTTCCATTCAGTTTTTCCACTTTAGCTTTTCCATAATAACTTAATTGCTCCAAGGTACAATCAAAAGCCTGCCAATTGTTCTATATTATTATAAAAAGCAATAGGCACAACTTAGTTTAGATAAAAAGGATGTGATTGTATTTTTCAGTACTGTTTGAGGACTTACAGTAGCGGTAAAGAATAAAGTGAAACGAGGCTGGAAAGCACCAGCGGCAGGTATATAAAAGAAAGGTACACTTAAATAACACTAATTTTATGATGTTAGACATGCGTTAAGCATTTTTACCGTGTTCAAGAAATTGTAATCCAGATTATTTGATCAGATCTTTCTTTTTTTTTTTTAAAGCCCATTCATGTGATTTATTTCTAATCTGTTCATTCTACATTTAAAATATCTCAGAAATGACATAAAGTTACTTACTTAAATTATTTTCAGCCTCCAGGTCCACAAAGCTCCACCGTAGATCTCTAAAAGTGCAAAGACTTGCTGTGACTCTAACTGCCATGTGAACAGAAGCTGCTTCTTCTTTCTTTTTTTTTTTTGGTGCAGCTTCCTGTTTCATTGTGAAGGTGTAGCGTGATGCAAAGGAAATTATAGTGTTTGAAGAGCCAACCACAGAACCAAACGATTGTGTGTTTTGCTCCTCATTTTAATTACATTTTTAAAATGAGCTAAGACGGTCTTGGTAAAAATTTTATGATATTTTAAGATAGTATTGAGATAAATCAAAACTGGAAAATAATGACTAGCTATAATATTGTAGCTCTAATGTTTCATACCCAATACTTTATTGGGTGGAAGTGAGAATATTGATTAGCTCTTAATGTTTAGCCATTAATTTAAAGTGACATCAAAGATGTAAAATGTATTTAGTAGTTCATGTACAAAACAGAAAATACACCACCTTTGCTTTTAAGGGGAAGTAGAATTGATAACCGTTGTTTTTTCACTTTTCCTTTTCACTCATAATCAAAAAAATATATATTCTTTATTGATAGGAAAGTAATATGATTTAATAAGTATGAAAGTTTTTTTTTTCTATTAGAACAAGCACCTTTACAATGGTCTATGTCAACTTTGGTATAACCTTAAGTCAAAAATAAAAATAAGTTGCATTTGAAAAAGCAACTGTGGTTAACTTATTAATAGTGCCCTTTTTGTGTTGTTTTTTTTTTTTAAGTGATGTTACTACTACAAATATCAATGTATGTTCTTGAGGTTTTATGTAACAAACCTAAGTAGAATTATAGGCTATATATTCTTTCAACAAAAATCTACAAATTGCAGCATGCTTTATTCAGTATTCAACCGAGAGAGCAAATGGAGTCCACCCATGAGTAAGTTAACCTCAGAATAAATACAGCCACTTTGTTAATCTTAATAAAAACCCACATAACCTTCATTTCAGCCATGCAATACTTATGTTTGTATTTCAAATTAAGCTTAGGCAACCATTTGTTTCTTTCTATTTATTCTATCTTTTCTTTCACTAAGTATAGATAAAATTTATTTTTATTTAAAATATGCTTTAAGATACGGAAGAGGATTAGGGCCACTGAAAAAACAAAAAAGTTAACTGATTTTTTAATTTTATTTCAGTATAATATGAGAAAAAAGTCAGAATTCTGACTTTAATCTCAGAATTCTGACTTTTTTCTCAGAATTCTGACTTTAATCTCCGAATTTTGGATCTTAATGTAGATGGGTACAATGAAGGAAGACATGTGGAAGGTACTAGTTTCACTGACATAGATTTGAGTTGTTTGGGAGGGTCAGTAACACATTGGTGAAAAATTACGAAATTAGGCAACTTTTTTCGTGCCTGAGGGGTCCCCAGTGATGCTATTTCATTAATGGAAAGAGCAGAAGGTCATTAAAACAAGAGAGCTAGTTTAATCTCTAAAACAGACATGGCTATACAGCTTGATGCTAACATGTTTGTTAGCTGTCAGAATTCAGTCAGAATTCTGAGAAAAAAAGTCAGAATTCTGTGAAAAAAGTAATAATTCTGAGATTAAAGTCAAATTTCTGTGAAAAAAGTAAGAATTCTGAGAATAAAGTCAGAATTCTGAGGAAAACGTCAAAATTCTGAGATTAAAGTCAGAATTCTGACTCTTTTTTTCCCATATTAAACTGAAATAATACTTTAAAATCAGTTAACTTTTTTTTTTCCAGTGGCCCTAATCCTCTTCCGTATTAAGATGCTTTTGTTTTTGTTTTGGTCCAGTTTCATTCCATCGTATTTTATTTTGTTAGATTTTATTTTCCATCTGCTCTTATTCTGAAATCAACAGTAAAACCGGAAGTTGTGATCTGTGTAGCGGCAGAGGCTAGTTATTTAAATTGTCTCGTTTTTGTCTTGCTATTCCAGATATTCCGTCGACCTTATAAAATTCAACAAGTTTAAAAAACTTCTATTATAACTGCAAGAATATTTAGCAAAGAACGTCGTTTTTAAATCGTTTTTACTTACTAATGCTAGTTTACCAGCATTTAGCATCAACGCAGCTTTGTTGACCGAAACTCAGCACGCGCTCGTATTTTAACTTAAATATCGAGCATTTCTCGGCATTTGTACTAGTTTTGCTTCTAAATTTAACCCTCTTCCAACTCTCTCCTGGTGGCCTCGCGCGTTTGACCAATTATTTAGTTTAAAGTAACAACATTATGGAAGAACCGGTCGCTTTAAACGCAGCTGGTGGAGAAGCTGTTGACGCCAATTCCGAGTCGGAAAAATGCTACATCTGCCTGAGCCCCTTCGAGAAGCAAACGGTGGGATCGTTGGATAAATGTCCGCACTTCTTCTGCTTTGAATGTATCCACCAGTGGTCTCAGGTAAACGCCGTCATTTTTTCACAGGCTGTCCTTGTTTTTATGTGGAGCTTGTGTTATAAATAGTGGGCAGTACAGAGAACAGATGTTTAACAGCTGTTTCTACCGAATGCAAAGGTTTTAATGCAGAGAGTGCATCCCAGCTGTTAAAATGCTCTCTGCTGCTCCCCTCCATTGAGTTTCATTTAGTGGTTTGTTGTTGTAACTACAACCTTGAAGCCAGGATGCAGAGGCGTAGTTAGAATTTTTTTATAAGGGTGGCCAGGCAATAACCACTGCACACTGAGGGGTGGCCAAAAGTAGATGGGAACCAGAACCTCAGAATCAATCTACACTGTTCCAACAGGAAAATTAACCAGCAAAACATCCATATTTTCTAAATCAAGACTAAACATACTTTTCTACAGCCCTGCTAACAAATAGACGCATTTATTTAAACATCCGTAATTTCTAGATAAAAGTTAAAGTTGATAAAACTCAGTTTTGAGTTGTAGGGCGTAAATCAATCATCATCGTCATTACTTACCTACTTGTATCATTAATCTTTCTGCATAAAATGGATATTTACAAGCACTAATATCTACATACATTGATTATTTGATACATTTTTTATTAAAATTGTTATTTATTTTTTATTTCACTGAAGCGTCCTAGATGACTTGCAGAGACAAATAATTTTCTCTTTACCCCATTTAACACAAAATCTAGTTCTAAAAAGAGCATAAATTCTGTACTTATTATCTTTGATGTTAGTAATAATAATACATTTTATTTAACAGTGCCTTTCTTGACAGTCAAGGTCACTTTACAAATAATACAAAAAATAAATAAAAAGAGATGAAAATACAAAATACAGATACAGGAACATAAAAAACAAAAAAAAACAAAAAAACAATCATGGATAGGGAAAAGAGTAGTATATTCACAGATAAGCGAGCTGGAACAGATGGGTTTTGAGTCTGGCTTTGAATAAGGGGAGAGAGTCAATACTGCGGAGGTCGGGAGGAAGTGAGTTCCAGAGCTGGGGAGCAGAGCGGCTGAAGGCTCT
>NW_015150975.1:117722-124603 GCF_000732505.1 Cyprinodon variegatus | reverse complement strand
TTGTCATGTTCAAGAAACCAGTCTCAGATGATTCCCGCTTTATGACACGATGCTCAATTGATACTAATGCTGCGTTCACACCAAACACAGCAGGAGCAGCTAATTTACATGCAAAGTCAATGGTTGACGCGCGTCAAGGCATGTCAAGGTCCCGCAGCGCGTTTTGAGCAGCAGGCGCAGCACGTCTGAGCAGCTGAAGCAGCCGCAAAAGCGCTGCTGCTCGAGATGGAAAAATGTAACTTTTGCTGCTCGACGCGCCGCATCAACCAATCAGAGAAGCTGATCTGGGAGACAGACACATCGCTGATGACACAGAGCGCTGTGATCACTCCTCTGAAACAGTTTATTAACGCCTAAATTAACTAAAAATGCTGAAACCTGCCGGCAAAACATGCTTGCTTTTATTATCCTGGTGCCTGCAGTTTGAATTACGGACATGAAAAATGCCTTCCAGCCACTGCTGCAAACCGCGAGGAGGCAACTGGGCCATAGGCTGCTGTTGAATGGGATTACTGACAGCGTATGTAATGTGGGGGTCTGAGCGGCTCTGACAGAAATAATATTGGAAGGCAGGATAGTTATCTGGATGAACTGAATGCAATGATTACGTTTTCAGGTGGACTTTCTCACTTAAAAACATATTAAAACTACTTTATTCCCACTGATCACAGCAAATATAGCTGCAAGGCAAAGAAAGGATAGAGTAGCTCCGTCCAACGTGCGTCAGACACACTTTAGCACCACGCAGCCAGAGCAGCAAAGCTCTGTGCAAAGCACCGCGCGTCAGACTAACTGGTACAAGCAGCAAAAATGAAGCAGCAGATGCGTTTTTGCTGCTCCTGCTGCGTTTGGTGTGAACGCAGCTTAAGTGGTTCAAATGACACTTAGAAAATATCCCACACACCATGACATCATCATTATCACCACCAGCCTGAACTGTTGACACAAGGCAGGATGGATCCAGGCTTTTCGTGTTGACGCCCAATTCTAACCCAACCATCTGAATGTTGCAGGAGAATTGAAGACTCATCAAAACAGGCAACGTTTTTCAAATCTTCTGTCGTCTAATTCTGTTGAGCCTGCACGAATATGGCCTCAGGTTCCTGTTCTTAGCTGACAGGAGTGGCACCNATACATTAACTAACCCTTGCATAACATATCTCCCAGCCCTTTCCGCCCTCGGCTTTAGTATGTTACATTCATTTTACAAAGACAGTAGAGATAACCAATATGCAATTATATACAGATTTTTATACAAATCCATTTTCACATCTGTCCCTGCCACTTCTCTATAACTATTCAACGGTATGTTTTTATACCATTTTAAGGGTTACGCTCTGTGTTTTTTGGTTGAAGGTGCCTTTGTCCATTTAAGTCACAGAGATGGTGTAGACCCCCCTTCTCCTACTCACTATCCCCCATAGCCATGTCCTTTTCAAGGTTTCCCACCTGAAGTGGCTGGTGGTCATGTAGTAGAGCACAGGGTCCAGACATGTGTTGAGGGTAACGAGCGCCATGGTAACTCGCCTGGCGTTGTAGATGAAAGCTCTGATGGAGCAGCTCTGGATGACCTCTAAGCGCTGAAGGAGGTGCAGCAGGTAGACCACATGGTTGGGCAGGAAACAGAGCAGCGTGATGGCCAAGATGGTGTAGATGACCCGCACAGCTTTCTTTGCTGTGTTGGTGCCGATGGTTGAAATCCGGTTGGCTACCAGCGGGTAACAAACCAGGATGATCAATGAAGGTACCAGGGAGCCAAAGATCAGGCTGACTATACTGTACGTCCTAAGGCGCTCGTTCCACTCTTTCTTGGCAAAGTTTTCGAAGCAGCTGTGGCCAGTAGAGGCATCCCCGCTTTCCAGCGGACCCATGAGGATGAAGATTAGTATAGCCACTCCGCCGAGACACCAAAGCACCACAGTCACCACAAGAGACCATTTAGGGCTCCGCATCCTCAGATAGGTGTGTGGGTGCACTGTGGCCATGTAGCGGTCCACGCAGATGCAAGTCATGAAGCAGATGCTCATGTAGATGTTGGCAAAATACAGCGTCCCCGTGACGAGACAGGTAAGTTCTCCGAACACCCAGTTGTTCCTGTGGAGGTGGTAGTGGATCCGGAAGGGCAGCGTGCAGAGGATGAGGATGTCCGCCATGGCCAGGTTGCTGATGTAGACACCGAAGGCCGTGCGAGGACTGGTCTTTACGGAGAAGACAAACAACGCCGCCAGATTTCCTGGCAGGCCTATGATTAAGGCCAGGATGTAGACCGCTGGGAAGAGGTGGTACTGGAACTCTGCTTCTGGGTCGGTGCAGTTTGTCTGGTTCATTATGACAGATCTGGCGGACTCTTTGGTTTAATTTCAGATCAGGGTTTTTTTATGTAGAAAATAGACGTAGGTTGATTTCCAGAAATCAGCGTCTCCTGTAAGTGAGGCGAGGCAGACATTTTCCATTCAGTTTTTCCACTTTAGCTTTTCCATAATAACTTAATTGCTCCAAGGTACAATCAAAAGCCTGCCAATTGTTCTATATTATTATAAAAAGCAATAGGCACAACTTAGTTTAGATAAAAAGGATGTGATTGTATTTTTCAGTACTGTTTGAGGACTTACAGTAGCGGTAAAGAATAAAGTGAAACGAGGCTGGAAAGCACCAGCGGCAGGTATATAAAAGAAAGGTACACTTAAATAACACTAATTTTATGATGTTAGACATGCGTTAAGCATTTTTACCGTGTTCAAGAAATTGTAATCCAGATTATTTGATCAGATCTTTCTTTTTTTTTTTTAAAGCCCATTCATGTGATTTATTTCTAATCTGTTCATTCTACATTTAAAATATCTCAGAAATGACATAAAGTTACTTACTTAAATTATTTTCAGCCTCCAGGTCCACAAAGCTCCACCGTAGATCTCTAAAAGTGCAAAGACTTGCTGTGACTCTAACTGCCATGTGAACAGAAGCTGCTTCTTCTTTCTTTTTTTTTTTTGGTGCAGCTTCCTGTTTCATTGTGAAGGTGTAGCGTGATGCAAAGGAAATTATAGTGTTTGAAGAGCCAACCACAGAACCAAACGATTGTGTGTTTTGCTCCTCATTTTAATTACATTTTTAAAATGAGCTAAGACGGTCTTGGTAAAAATTTTATGATATTTTAAGATAGTATTGAGATAAATCAAAACTGGAAAATAATGACTAGCTATAATATTGTAGCTCTAATGTTTCATACCCAATACTTTATTGGGTGGAAGTGAGAATATTGATTAGCTCTTAATGTTTAGCCATTAATTTAAAGTGACATCAAAGATGTAAAATGTATTTAGTAGTTCATGTACAAAACAGAAAATACACCACCTTTGCTTTTAAGGGGAAGTAGAATTGATAACCGTTGTTTTTTCACTTTTCCTTTTCACTCATAATCAAAAAAATATATATTCTTTATTGATAGGAAAGTAATATGATTTAATAAGTATGAAAGTTTTTTTTTTCTATTAGAACAAGCACCTTTACAATGGTCTATGTCAACTTTGGTATAACCTTAAGTCAAAAATAAAAATAAGTTGCATTTGAAAAAGCAACTGTGGTTAACTTATTAATAGTGCCCTTTTTGTGTTGTTTTTTTTTTTTAAGTGATGTTACTACTACAAATATCAATGTATGTTCTTGAGGTTTTATGTAACAAACCTAAGTAGAATTATAGGCTATATATTCTTTCAACAAAAATCTACAAATTGCAGCATGCTTTATTCAGTATTCAACCGAGAGAGCAAATGGAGTCCACCCATGAGTAAGTTAACCTCAGAATAAATACAGCCACTTTGTTAATCTTAATAAAAACCCACATAACCTTCATTTCAGCCATGCAATACTTATGTTTGTATTTCAAATTAAGCTTAGGCAACCATTTGTTTCTTTCTATTTATTCTATCTTTTCTTTCACTAAGTATAGATAAAATTTATTTTTATTTAAAATATGCTTTAAGATACGGAAGAGGATTAGGGCCACTGAAAAAACAAAAAAGTTAACTGATTTTTTAATTTTATTTCAGTATAATATGAGAAAAAAGTCAGAATTCTGACTTTAATCTCAGAATTCTGACTTTTTTCTCAGAATTCTGACTTTAATCTCCGAATTTTGGATCTTAATGTAGATGGGTACAATGAAGGAAGACATGTGGAAGGTACTAGTTTCACTGACATAGATTTGAGTTGTTTGGGAGGGTCAGTAACACATTGGTGAAAAATTACGAAATTAGGCAACTTTTTTCGTGCCTGAGGGGTCCCCAGTGATGCTATTTCATTAATGGAAAGAGCAGAAGGTCATTAAAACAAGAGAGCTAGTTTAATCTCTAAAACAGACATGGCTATACAGCTTGATGCTAACATGTTTGTTAGCTGTCAGAATTCAGTCAGAATTCTGAGAAAAAAAGTCAGAATTCTGTGAAAAAAGTAATAATTCTGAGATTAAAGTCAAATTTCTGTGAAAAAAGTAAGAATTCTGAGAATAAAGTCAGAATTCTGAGGAAAACGTCAAAATTCTGAGATTAAAGTCAGAATTCTGACTCTTTTTTTCCCATATTAAACTGAAATAATACTTTAAAATCAGTTAACTTTTTTTTTTCCAGTGGCCCTAATCCTCTTCCGTATTAAGATGCTTTTGTTTTTGTTTTGGTCCAGTTTCATTCCATCGTATTTTATTTTGTTAGATTTTATTTTCCATCTGCTCTTATTCTGAAATCAACAGTAAAACCGGAAGTTGTGATCTGTGTAGCGGCAGAGGCTAGTTATTTAAATTGTCTCGTTTTTGTCTTGCTATTCCAGATATTCCGTCGACCTTATAAAATTCAACAAGTTTAAAAAACTTCTATTATAACTGCAAGAATATTTAGCAAAGAACGTCGTTTTTAAATCGTTTTTACTTACTAATGCTAGTTTACCAGCATTTAGCATCAACGCAGCTTTGTTGACCGAAACTCAGCACGCGCTCGTATTTTAACTTAAATATCGAGCATTTCTCGGCATTTGTACTAGTTTTGCTTCTAAATTTAACCCTCTTCCAACTCTCTCCTGGTGGCCTCGCGCGTTTGACCAATTATTTAGTTTAAAGTAACAACATTATGGAAGAACCGGTCGCTTTAAACGCAGCTGGTGGAGAAGCTGTTGACGCCAATTCCGAGTCGGAAAAATGCTACATCTGCCTGAGCCCCTTCGAGAAGCAAACGGTGGGATCGTTGGATAAATGTCCGCACTTCTTCTGCTTTGAATGTATCCACCAGTGGTCTCAGGTAAACGCCGTCATTTTTTCACAGGCTGTCCTTGTTTTTATGTGGAGCTTGTGTTATAAATAGTGGGCAGTACAGAGAACAGATGTTTAACAGCTGTTTCTACCGAATGCAAAGGTTTTAATGCAGAGAGTGCATCCCAGCTGTTAAAATGCTCTCTGCTGCTCCCCTCCATTGAGTTTCATTTAGTGGTTTGTTGTTGTAACTACAACCTTGAAGCCAGGATGCAGAGGCGTAGTTAGAATTTTTTTATAAGGGTGGCCAGGCAATAACCACTGCACACTGAGGGGTGGCCAAAAGTAGATGGGAACCAGAACCTCAGAATCAATCTACACTGTTCCAACAGGAAAATTAACCAGCAAAACATCCATATTTTCTAAATCAAGACTAAACATACTTTTCTACAGCCTTTGCTAACAAATAGACGCATTTATTTAAACATCTGTAATTTCTAGATAAAAGTTAAAGTGGATAAAACTCAGTTTTCAGTTGTGGGGCGTAAATCAATCATCATTGTCATTACTTACCTACTTGTATCATTAAACTTTCTGCATAAAATGGATATTTACAAGCACTAATATCTACATACATTGATTATTTGATAAATTTTTATTAAAATTGTTATTTATTTTTGATTTCACTGAAGAGTCCTAGATGACTTGCAGAGACAAAGAGACAAATTTCTCTTTACCACATTTAACACAAAATGTAGTTCTAAAAAGAGCATAAATTCTGTACTTATTATCTTTGATGTTAGTATATTGATGCGTATAATTAACCACAAAAAATAAATGTTTTAAATATTCCACTTGCCACCATCTGTATGAGAGGGAACAAAATAGCTCTGCCCCTACATAAATATCACTGTATTGTGTAAGTGGAGTGACAGAGAATGTTATTACATTTATTTTTGTTGTTTTGTTTTCCGTTTCAGACAGCCAACACCTGCCCTGTTGATCGAATCAGTTTTTCGTACATCCTCCAGAGAAAGTGTCCTGAAGGGGACATACAGAAAAAGGTGGGCTGGTTCAGTATTTCTTTCATAGATTTAAAATAAATTAAAACAAAGTCCATGTAAAAATGTCTTAAAAATTTTAAAGCAGATTAGACTTCTGCAACCGCAGACATCAAATGTTGCTTGGGTCTGGTTGCGAACCAGTTTTGCTGGTATGCTTCTGCACCGTCAGAGCAGTTTCTCGCCCGTTGGATGGTCACGAGAACTTCGGCTGTGGTGGCGGGAGTGTTTATCTTCCAAAACAACAATGGCGTGTCTGCAAGATGTCACGGAGATGGATCTAGAGTTGCTAGACATCGAAGAGGAAAATGTTCTGTTAATGCTTCCGCTTGAGGTCTGCGCGGGTTTGCTACCGTTCGACACTTAAGGGCAATTTATGCATCCCACACATAGCCTCTGCAACCTTAAAAAGCGGTGCTAATACAGTGATTTCATGATAGACTGAAGCATAGGAACAATTTAATTACTGCGATAATTGGCATGTTTAAAGGCCAATTTATGCTTCTAAAGCAAAGCCTCTGCAACCATCAAATCTCTTAGCTAGAATGAATAGAAGGGGTAGAGCATAGCCTGTGGCCCGGGCTTTC
>NW_015150975.1:115832-116819 GCF_000732505.1 Cyprinodon variegatus | reverse complement strand
CCTATGAATTAAATGAATAAATGCTTCACAGACAACATGTGTAGAAGTTGAGTAAAGATTCCTGCCTTTGTTGAAATGCAGATTTATTTATTTTTTTATTTAGCCTAGAAATGTGTTGGACATTTATTTCTTTCAATCATGACACTTTTGGTTGGCCGTTGCCTTGCAGCTTAAAGTGACGACGCGCAGAAAGGACGATGAGACTGAGGAGGATTGGAGAAGCGTAGTTATCTGTGAGGAATGTGGGCGAAGCGGCCGCAGGGACCGACTGTTGGTGTGCAGACACTGTGACTCAGGGTAAAGCTTACCTTCAACTACACAGTCGTTTTAGCCTCGTCTTTGAGATCGCATTGATGTGCTACCATCGTTCCTACAGGTATCACATGGACTGCCTGACTCCACCTCTAAATTCTGCCCCTGAGGGAGACTGGGCCTGCCCTGACTGTGCCACCACCTTGCAGAATTCAGGTATTTATTTAATCAGTAAGATGTGTTGAATCTAACAACACAAAGTTTACTCACTTCCTCCAGTAGTTGCTGATACTACCAGGAAAATAGGATTAAAACTAAAGCAGAGATGTTTGATGCTACCTTCAGTTATAAATAATGAGAAGTGTCATCAAAGCAGCATTTATCCAAACATGCAGACCTGAAAAATATTTCTGTTTTCAGAGAGCTTTCTGGCAGAAGAGGCAGACATCAGCGATGGAGAAATCACGGACCTTCTCTCTGATATGGACCAAACCCCTTCTACAAGCAGCCGCCTGCGAGCTTCAACCGTGAACCGTCCCAGCCGCGTCACAGAAAGACGACGGAGCGCAAGGATCCAGAGCAGAGGGGGAAGCAGCAGTCCGTATCCACGGCCCCAAACCTCCTGGGTGAGTGGGTGGGAGAGGTTAAGGTCTGCTGACTGTGGATTCCGTTTCAGATGTCATGTTCAAGAAACCAGTCTCACATGATTCCCGCTTTATGGCACGAGGCTCATTT
>NW_015150975.1:108905-114145 GCF_000732505.1 Cyprinodon variegatus | reverse complement strand
GATCAGGAGTTTCTGAAATACTCCGACGAGCTCGTCTGGGACCAACATCCAGTCACTTAAATCACCTTTCTTCCTCCATTCTGCTCAGTTTGAACTACAGCAGAATGTCTCGACTACGTCTGCAAGCCTAAATGCAATGAGTTCAATAAGTTGTGATTGATTGGCTGACTCATTTGCATTAACGAGCAGTTGGACAGTTTCCCTATGTATGTATGTATAAAGTAATTTGAACATACAAACTCTACAGTTTTGTTTGTGTTAGCTCTAGATTTGTTAATGCATTCGCTAAAGCAGTTGCAAACTAAAGGAAGTGAGGTTCTGCACTTATACACTTGATGCAAAGCTTTGGTTCTAAGAGCAGCAGCATGGTGTTTACCCACACTTCCTGCCACACTGTCAGCGTCGTACTGTTACCCATCTTTGTGGTAAATGAGCAAAGGTCTTCTTGTTTTGATTCCTTAACTTACCGTAGACTTCTTTTATAATTACAGTATCTTCCAAACATTTTTACACCTCTTGTTTATTCACATTTCTGTCACATTACAAACACAAACTTAAAATGCTCTTTGGGGATGTTGTCTCATCCAATCTTGTTTATCTTCTGGGAGTTTTGACAAAAAAAAATTAAAAATCTGTAAATGTTGGCATTTATTTGTATACCCTCCCCCTCTTACTCCGACGCCCCTCAATAAAAATTCAACACAAGCAACTGTAGTTTGAGCGGTAGGTATCGAAATATATATATATATATATATATATATATATATATATATATATATATATATATATATATATAATTTACAAAACTTAACCTGATTGCTCATTCAATTTAAGAGATAAGCAAGATAGCAAAATTGTTATATGATTTGAAATCAAATATTAATGACTGTTCATTTCTTTAGGAACCTATGGATTTAATTATATGATTAATCAGATTAAGTCATTATTAAAATAATCATTAATTAATTTGGTAATGGGATCATAGAATATTGGTATACACACTATGACACGATTTGCTGAAAGAATAAACAGTTTACAGCAGCAATTAGGACAAAACTATAAAAGAAATGAACATTTTCCATTAAAGATTTAAAATGTTTGGATACTATATATATATATATATATATATATATTTATATATATATATATATATATAAATATAAATACACATATATGTGTTTTTGTCATTTACAATTAATATAAAATGCACGATAAAAACTCTCTACTTTTATACTTTAATACGGATTTATTCAGACATTTTACTGAGTATTTCTCTTTATAGTAATTGATTGATCCAAGAACAACCACCAGAATAATCAATTACTTAAAGGATCAATAGCTGCTGTCCTATTATGGATACTACTGTGGTAAAATGCTCTTAAATAGGGCTTTTAATAGTATGATAGTGTAGCTAAGTTGTTAAAGCATGCATGCTCCTCCAAAAGATCTAACCTCAGCGACATGGTGAAATTGAAAACATCTCATATACAGCAAGTATTGTTAGAGTTTATAATTGCTTTAAAACTGGATTTTATTTCTTTTTCAGCATGTTCCCAAATACCTGATCCGTGCATCAAGGCCTAGTGGGACAACGGAAGGTTCTGTAAATCTCCCTGATGTCAAAAGTCCCTCAGACAGTAAGTGATCTTTTTTTTTTCAACTCCCTGCTCCAGCAAGATGCTCACTTTTATGAAAAATAAATAAATAACATGTTTTATGTGTTTCTACACAGAAAAGAAAAGAAAAAGAAGGAAGAATGTAGCCTGAAGAACCATGAAGCAGAAGAATAAAAAAAAAAGAAAATCTTTGTGTAACCATGGTACTGCCTTGAGTGACCACATGATGGCAGCATTGTGTCAAATCAGTAAAAAGTCAGAAACTGAATAAGTGCTGTTTTGTGGTTTTATTATACTGAAATCTTTATCCTTCTTTATTTTTTATTTTGTTTTATAATAAGAAGAATTTTAAGAGGACTGGCACTGATGACATCACTATCAACAGGTATAAGTTGACTGAATCAGTCAGGAGTGAATTTAAGGGAAGCAAATGAATTGAAGCTGCAGTTTGTGTACTTATGGATATGTGTTTTAGAAACACACAGAGGACCTCAAAGACTTTGTTTCTCATTAGCTTTTTGAAGTTTGATTTAATTTTTTTAATTTTTTTTTTTTTTGGTAACAGTACTATTAGATCTTAGAAATAAAGGTTCTGTTATTCTATGTATTTGGGTCTTAAGTCAATATGTTTCAGCAGCATTTTTAGTCACACAGCTTCAGTGATATCTTTGCAAGTAAAGACAGTTTTCTGTTTTCTGCAACTAAACCACATACTTTGCTTATGCCACTAGAGAAAGATTTGAGAAAGCTTTAAAATCTGAATATTGAGACTGGCATGTCTTAGTTTTCCTCCTGGACACGTCCACACAAACTGACCAGGGATGATGGATGGAATAAGTGGTTAAAGTGTTTAACAACACATTTTTAATCATGTTGATGGACATTATTCAAACGATTGATCTTATTAAAATATATTTCAAATAAAATACAATTTTATTCTTGATTCTGAACAAGCAAAGGGAGTTCAGGCTTTAAAACAAAACACCTCAAGCTTTGCCCCTCTGAGCCGTGGCTCTCCTTGAGATTGTGTGCCTGCTATTCCCAGTGTTAGCAGCCACAGTGCGTCTACGCACTAAGTCAACCTGATCATTAAAAGCTCAGATATCGCTACAGTAGGCATTTTTATTTATGGAAATAATCAGTGTAGATGGAGGAACAGGAAAAATGCAGAAAAGGCAATCCGGACCCTTAGTTTAGATTAAATAAAAGAGAAGATTAATTAACTGAGCTCACGGCCTCTAACATCAGCATCCCAGCTATAGAGAGAGAGAGGAAAGCATTACAATCCTGAGTACAGAAGGTTAACGAGCTCAACTGGTTGAAGTAGACAATGGCAGCCTGAAACTGGCTCAGCAAAGATTATACATTATGATGAAACTGAAATACTCCCCAGCATCCCTGCAGTATCCTATAGGACAGTGGTTCAGATTGTGAACATAACTGCATCCAGATGTGCTACTCCAGCTGCTGTATGGCATAAAACAAATCAGAAGCATGCCTACAACCGAACAAATGTAGAATCATCACATTCATATATTTAAAACATGACCAGACAAAACGTAAATCCAAGCAAAACCCACAAAAATAATAAGTAAAACCAATGGTTTGTTGCATGCATGCAATGATAGGCATCATAAGAATAAAGTACAACAGATTTAAAGGCTATATCCTACATTTTAAGTATTTCAAAGTCCCCAGTAGGCTAATGTGATTAAAATAAGGATTTTATAACTACGGAGATTATTATATATTATATACTATAGTTATTTTCTTCCAACCTCGCAGAAAAACACTATCCTTCAAAGAGAAGTCCCCTCGTTTTATGACATCGCTGTTTAACACCACTTCTGATGGCTAAACAAAGGCTGAAAAATCTTATCTTACTGCCAAAAATCCTAATTTTAACAATTTAGACAAGAGCCAAAAAAAAGAAAAATTGCTTCCCTGTGAAGATTAACTGCTAACAGATTTACCTGGTTTTAAATCTGAGTCAGAATTATTGTGCTCTGCCTCATCACCCCTATCTGATTGGAGAAAGTGGACGTTTGTTTACAGTGTGGGTGCAGCGTGGTTAACATAGCCGCTTCCTGGAGGGAGGATTCTTATCTAGATATTCTCATTTTTAAAGGTCAGGGAGGGGCTGCTGCTCAACCAGCAGAAGGCGAGGATTACTCAGAGATACAGGAATACAGCAAAATACAACTTTAGGCACAACTCTGATGAGGGAAGGGCATTAAAACAGTTAAAAGCTCAGAAAGTCAGTTTTGCATGATATAGACCCTTTAAGTTTTATGTAGTAAAAAGTAAGCATGTCCAATAATGAGTTGTTCTTAAACCAGCAGCCTCTGGTACTTTAGATTTTTTTTTTCCTCTTTGCAGTATAGAAAAAAAGATTGGAAAAGATGTGCAACGATCTTGAGTGTATAATTTGACGTTCACACAAATAAAGGGAAAAGAACAACAGACACTAAGTCAATTATGACAAGAGGGCGCAATAAAAAAAAACTACATTTTAGATCATTTGACAAAAAAATGCCAACAAATTTACAGTTTCCACCTCTATACTATTTACTAAATAAGGTAAAAAAAAAGAAAATATTTTTTGTAATATTAAAGATGGCTTCAAAGATTTACTTCAAGACTCAATTTTCCACCTAAGTTCTGCAGCAATAGTCTACATGTGGAAATCAGACCAATAATATTTGTATCACCTGCATACTCAATAGTATCGACAAGTATCAATACAGTTTGCCAATGTGTCGAAACTTAATCCTTAAGTATTTTAGTTACTTAAATGTGTCGAAAAGTGTGTCGAAACCCAATACTTAAGTATTTTAAGTAACTAAAATACTTAAGTATTGCGTTTCGACACATTGGCAAACTGTATTGATACTTATCGATACTGTGTCACTGAATACTGACACCTGCTGGACATTTAACAACACTACAGGTTGACTGAGACTTAACTAATGGCCTTTATTAAAATCACATTTAAAACCATTGTTTGCTTTAATGTATATTTCATATTTTCATTGAAATTGAAAATATTTGAATGGATAACAGGAAAATTTAAGTGAGCATGTGGGACTAGGATTTATTTAATATAATAAATACAGGAAGAACAGCAAACTAAGAGTCAATGTGAATTCGGATAAGCTGAGTGATAATTGAGAGGAACAGGAAGACACAAGAAGAACATTGATTAAAATATTAGATCAGAATGGTCCCTCTCGGCTAAAATATTTCTTTTCCCTCTGATTGAACTGCTCTGTCTGACACATTGCTTTTTATCTTCTCTAAGATCCATTTTTCTTTATTAATTTGATGATAAAGCACAAAAGATCATCTTTTTTTGGCAGATGTGTTGCATTGATGCGCTTATAAACACAGTTTAGTGCATCAGTCAGTTCGAAACAGCTCCTACACTGGAAAAACTATCTAGAAATAAGTAAAGATTTCTTAAATTAAGTGTATTTACCCTTGATTTGAGTAGGTCAATGAGATAGTTTGCCATTGGAATCAGTATTTTTACACTTAAAATAAGATAATTAGATAATATTCACTTGAAATAAGACAATGCAATTGTGTTTTCTTATTTTCAATCTAAATTGTCTTGTTCCATTG
>NW_015150975.1:104309-108015 GCF_000732505.1 Cyprinodon variegatus | reverse complement strand
GGGTGTACTATTCATTTAACAGATCACAGACAGGTATTATTAGGGTTTAACAAGCAGATTCATGAATCATAAAAATAATCCTAATCTATAGAAGATAATAGGGGTGTAAATCACACTCATCATGGCGATTCGATTCAGTATTGATTTCTTGAGCCAACGATTTGATTATTTTCGATACTCAAGAAAACATCACGATACGTTTCGATTAGTTCTTTTTTTTTTTTACCTTACAGGCTACACAATGTTTCATATTTGCAATAAATCAATGAAAGCTGTAATATCGTTATGCCTTTTATTTGAGAAACAACAGCAAATAACAGAAGTAGAAAAGTTGTACTCCACTTAGGCATATTACAACCTTGTTTACTGAAAAATAATAATGCCCCTGTGTTATAGATTCTGAAAGGCCTTGCATCAAAAAAATACTGCACAAAATCAGTGCAATTAGTGCAATGCAATACCTCTGCTCCAGAGTGTCGAGCAGGTATCGGAAGCCTTTGTTCTCCACAACGCAATAGGGATGTATGCCTGTACATATGAAGAACGCCATTGCCTTGGATAGGTTTAGTGCCACTGCAGCACGGGAGTCAGAATTATGCGTAGGACCAAATTTGGCCAAATGGTTGCATCCATTAGAGGCTCACAGTTATGGAACACACTACAGGCTCATGTTAGGGGCTGTGGGACCTTGATACGTTTTAATTTGTCCTTGAAACATTGGTTGAAAACTAACCAGACATGTCTTCACAGGTAAATTGATCTGTTTCCATGGGCCTGTTAACCTCATTTTATTGTGATTTTATGTTATTGGCATCTTATCTGTTTGCGTCCGCTCTGTTCTCTCCTGTAGCGTCTTGTTTAATGTTCACTGTTTTTACCTGCCTTAGGACAGCGGATGCAAATTAGCTGTTGTGCTAATTCTGGCATATTTACATTGATGCTTAATAATGACATGTTGATGAATGTGTGTTGTCCTAATTCAAATAAAAAAAAAAATAAATAAAAAAATAGATAAAAATAGACCGGAGGGAGAAAAAAAACATGGGTCGCTACTCTTGCGGACGCGTCGATGCATCGGATCGTCGGCTGCTGGATGGATGGGTCGATACAAAGTGATTATTATTTACACCCCTAGAAGATAATAGTCTCCATTACTCCCAAAAGCACCGGGATTTTCAGTTTGTCATTAGTACTGAGGTTCAGTAAAAAAGCCAGTGAGGCCTCTAGATATTAGATTCCTGGGGTTGTTGAGAGTCATCAGACTCCAATATGAAGAAACTATTGTGATCTTCCTTCGTCTCGTTGCCTAGCAACGTCAGCCTCTGTGTTTTCCCATAATCTCGTCGAGACACCCTCACATCTCCTCTGATCTTAAATCTGACCTTTGAAGTCCTCGAAGCATCATGCGATGAATAAATCAATTGGATTTGGAGAACTTTCTGTGATTGATAAAATAAATGTTGTGGGGCAAAAATGTATTTAAAAACCGCAGTAAAGCTTGATTCTGACTATGTGACGTTAATAAAGTGAAGTCATTAAGGCTCTATTCATGTTCACATGATTGGCTTGTGTGTAAATCTGTTGTGTTTGAGGAGATGGGAACTCAGCAAGCCTGCAGCAATTCCTGCCCTACTTTACTTTCCCTTAAAACAATTTTGCAGAAAAAGAGGACGACTGTTTACCTTCTTTTGCCAACTAAGCAGAACTGATCAAACATCCTGGATAAAAATGCTGCACAGAGCAGAATCCCTCAGAGGCCTTTGTAACATGTTACAGAAAACTCTTAGAAGTCGTGTTCCCTCTAATATTTCAAGTGTCTGGACATAAACGCAAGCCCCCAAAGTTCACTGAGGACCACTGTGAGCAACATCAGATGTTGGGATCATAGCAAGTTGCATGGATTATTAAGAGATTACAGCAGCAAATTTCATTAGTTTACTTTTAAATTATTTGATTTTACCCACTTAAATAAATTGATATAAAAACAACTTTTTGGTCATGAGATGTGAAGTATGTAAGAGTCCTACTTTGGCCAGAGGAAGGTAAAAATGATTAAACGTCACTAGAATATCTTTACTTACATTTGATCTATTTCTCACTTCTTTCCTTCTCCAATGGTCCAAATTTGTGACTTTAAGAGCTTTTTGGATGCTGTTTTAATACGATTCATTAAACTAAATCTTTTTTCACAATCAGCACTGAAGGCTTTAGATATACAGTAGCACAAACTGCAAGATCTCCTTTGGTTTCTCACATCTAAGTGGTGCAGGCACCTTATCTGAGACGGTGGCGGCAGGCCTACAGAGGGCGCTAGGGCGCCGCCCCACCCATTGACCCTCATTAAGACATAAAGTTTTTTTATTTTATTTTTATTTAATTCTAAATCAAAAATATTTTGAGACATATTAATATACTTTTTTTCGATGTGCTAAATATTTAAACTTATTCTGAGAA
This sequence comes from Cyprinodon variegatus, assembly GCF_000732505.1. NCBI lineage: Eukaryota > Metazoa > Chordata > Actinopteri > Cyprinodontiformes > Cyprinodontidae > Cyprinodon > Cyprinodon variegatus. Next base: position 105,561 of record NW_015150975.1, on the reverse strand, counting down.
TGTGCTGATTGACCCATGTTTCCGTTTTGGCTTTGTGTACTTGAATTCAGCCAAAAAAACTATAAAAAAAAAAACAAAAACATTGCACTATGCATTGAACAAGTTTGTCAAAGCTGTGTGCATGTTGGATAGTAGGAATGTTACAAACCAGGGTACATTTCAAAAAGCAGGTTTACTAAAAACTCAAAGTTTTCAGGGAAACTCTGTCCCATATATTCATTGATTTCTTTTATGCATTTTCCTAGAGGAATGGGTTCATAGTCATTTGGTGACATCATAGTGTACAGCTGTGTATTGTCTACATAGGTATAGTAACTTATGATGTTGTCTATTAAAATCTTATTTAGGGGAAGTATTTAGATATTGAATAAACAGGCCCTAAGATGGATCCTTGGGGAACTCCACACATCATTTCTACAGTCACTGATGTAAAGTTACCTACTGACACAAAAAAAGGCCATGTCCTTCAAGAAGGATTTAAATCAGTCCAGTATTCCAGCAGAAAGGTGGACTTAGTTTTTTCCTGATGCTCTAATAAAAATTTTTTTGCTATGCAGTTATTGGTTTTATAGTCTAAATAATAGTCAATTAGCTGAATCGATTAGCTAAAAAATTGTTGGCTGCATCCCTAAGTTCAAAATTCACTTTCTTCATAAGGAAGGCAAGTTTGTGTGGTGTGGAGGCTGCAGCACCTCAGACTTGAAGAGCATGAGAAGAGCCATGAGAACAGCAGAGAGGATTATCGGGGCTCCGCTTCCCTACATAAAAGACATTTCATCCCAGCGCTGCGTGTCCCGAGCCTGTGACATCATCCGTGAGCCCTCACACCCCCACCATGGACTGTTCTCCCTGCTGCCTTCTGGGAAGACGCTTCATAGCATTCGCTGCAGGACGGGCAGGTTCTCTAACACCTTCTTTTCAGCTGCCAAAAGACTGTTAAACTGTTTAAACTGTAAACTGGACTCTGCATTGCACTTGAAAGCATCATCTTTGCACTACCAACGTGGCAAAAAATCTGCCATGTCAGTAGGGCAAAGATGATGGAATCCCTTTAAATAGAACAAGTCAATGTTCTACTGCATTTTGTTAGCCTGACGTAGTCCGACTCAATTCTAGTCAGAATATGAGTCTGATGCTGCTGCATAGAGCTTTGATTATGGGGCGTGTTTCGAACGAACCAGGAAAAAAAATGCCTCTGCACTCAATTGGATAGACCTACAACCAATAAGAGCAACGGAGTGCGTGACGTATG
>NW_015150975.1:102043-103609 GCF_000732505.1 Cyprinodon variegatus | reverse complement strand
GTGTTACCCACTGTACCACTGAGCAGCCCTGCATTTTGTACCATTTTTATTTATTTTGCACTGCACCAAACCTTTCTATATCTATGCCCTTTTCACCATAACTTTAAATGTGTTTTCCTTTTTCTCCTGCACTGTTTACGTTCTTGATCACTGCTGCACTTTATACATCACATTTTACTGTTGTAAGCTGCTCATTCACAGTTGAAAAGCTGTATGCATCGATATTTCATTTTGTATTCACTGTGTATACAAGACGACTATAAAGTTTTTCTAAGTTTATTCATATTTTTGATCAATTCAGTACGAAGACAATTGAAAGTGCTTTACATGAATTAAACAATAAAGTAGAAGAAAAGTAAAAGCAAAGAATTCGGGATTCATCTGCGGAATAAGTAATCCTGCTATTTCCTGGAGCTTGTCTTCATTTCCAGTTACCCACATTCAGTCTTGATGCAACCGGACATTAATCCAGCCTAACTCAGCAGAGAGAGCACTCAACTCATACCCTCAGCTTGACAGCAAACCTCTCCGCTTGCATGTGCCGGTGCTTCATATTCCCCAGAGAAATGAGTGATTTCTCATTTCCCTAAAATGATCTCTGTAAGTACTCGCCTTGACGTGAATCGTGTTCAGAAAGCGAGTATGATTTAAGTTGAGGTTTATAAATGTTGAACGATACTTTACTGAGGTACTGATGCTCACAGAAAAAGGAGGGAAGATGTCAGAGGAGATGATCGGGAGCACTTTGAACGCACTGACGCTCATAGAGCTGAAAGGAAAATATTTTGAGCTTTTCCTATGTAAGAATAACATATACAGCTATAGCTTATGACATTCTGCCACATAGGCACAAGGTTAAGATGTCAGAATTATTTAGCATTTACGGCGGGGAGAAAATCCTGTCAAAGGAGACAGCATAAATTTATGGTCCAGTTCTAGAGCCTTTGCCTTTCTGCTCAAAAGACAAAAGTTATTGTTTATGGCTGAGGATATGGATGTTTTTTAATGGTATTAACGTCTAAAAGTGATGCTGAGAGACACTGGTTTTAAACAGCAGCTTCTCTTGCTAATCTACATAGGCAGGACTGTTAAATAAGTCAGCAGTGACCTTACATTGAGTGCAAACAGCTTTGGGTGATGTCAGTCTCAGACTCAGAAAAGGTCATGTGTCAACTGCCTTCAGGATGTGACCCAGTATGCAGAATATAACTTATTTAAATAAGTAATAAGGGAGATGTCGCATTGGGTTGTCACGCTCTTTTAGTGGTTAATGAAGTTCTCCCGGCTTAAAAGGCTGCTTCGTTCATTATTTATACGTTTGGTGTATGTTTTCCTATTTAAAGTGAATCCCACCCCCAAGCAAGACCAGAGGAATTTAAAGAAGTGTAAAGATGATCCCTGTTTGTTTTTATGGATTCAAAGGGTCACTGCTGCCACAAAAAAATAAAAAAAGATTACTATTACTGTTAGATGATGTCAGGTCTAAGCACCTAAGGCCCTGTCCACACCAAGTCAAAACGAACAAGAAACGCTAATATTTTCCAGAACGTTTGTCGTAAAGACGGA
>NW_015150975.1:88399-100970 GCF_000732505.1 Cyprinodon variegatus | reverse complement strand
GCATGCGCAAGACATCAGATTTGCGCTTATCTCTATAGTTTTGTATGAAAAATATACCTCAACGGACGTGTATCCCTTTATTCATGTACAAAAAAAGTAATTCAAGGTGGGAAGAAGCCATACGCTTCAAAAAAATATAAAAAGTAAGTAATTAAATAGTTTTTTTGTACATGATTAAAGGGATACAGGCCCGTTAAGGTAGTTTAAAGTTTATTTTCGTACAAAACTAAAGGGATCAATGGGTATTGACTATTGGTATGCTCATCAGACAGAACACTGGGTAAAACCTCTTTGGGGTCCAAAGCAAAATTTGATCTTGGAGTCCATTTATTTCTGTCAATAATATGGGTTGCTGCAATCAACAGTCCAGTGATTAAGCAGTGAGTTTTTTTTGTTTTTATTTATTGTTGTTGCAAATAAGAAACATGTTAATTGAAAGTAAATTTAAATGAAAATAAATGACACCCAGAATTTTTTTTTTTCAGAATAAGCCTGATGTTTTATCAAATTTTATATTTTTTTTCGCAAAAAATATATATATTTAAATGCAATTTTTTAAAGTTCCCTTTTTTAGATAGAGTTTTACGAGTTAAAATCCTTTCAAACTGCATTAAAAGATCACTTGTATTCACTTCTGGAGGTGTAGACAGGGTGTCTGCCTCACAGACTAAAACTGGTAGTTGGTTCCACAGGAGAGATAATTTAAAGTTCTGCCTCCCATTCTACTTTTAGAATGGGAGGCAGGTCTTTATCTGATCAGAGGTGGGTAAAAGTTTATAACTTATGTGAACCCACATCTTCTTAAGGCTTTGACATAATAAAAGATTGTTTTATTGTTTTTTTATTTCTCAATTTTTTTTTAAAGTTTAGTTATTTTATTTTGAACCTTATTTTCCTTTTATTTTTTATTTTATTCTTATGGCGGCCTTCAGGGCGGCCATGGTTATTTTACAGGGAATAATATAATCTGTTCATCTGCGATGTGTTGATTTGGTTTGTATTTCACCAAAATAAGTGCACTTACACTGTAATGTCTAAATATTTGAAATTCATAGCAATACTCTTAAACTCTCGTATTGCTTACAGTAGTTGGCAACAAATCTGCTCTGCAGCTGGAACATAATGAGGCTGAGTGTGACATTCCTTCCAAATCCAGGTCCTAACAATGCAAGTTGGATTTGAGGATGTAACATTTGTTTTACATTAAAAATGTCATAATTTTTTATATTTACTGTCTGCTACAAACATGAGATAAGGCTTTTTATGTGATTTTAAACAAAACATTTTGAAGATGATTTTTCTTTTCATGTCCTTTTGGTTACTCTAAGCATTATCAAACAAAAGCTGATAGAAGCAGCATGGCGAGAGATCAACATTAATTTTTAAGTCTATTTTAGAAATGTTGTTTCAAAGCTGGTGGTGGTGGGGGGTGCATGCATAATACATACTATCTGCTGTTTGCTTCAGCTTAATTTCTGACTTGTTCTGTCTTGCACCTGCAGTCAAAAGGGATAAAATTACATGCTGCAAATCCAGCAGTTCGACTTGCAGCTTTCTCCAGTTAGACTAAAGAAGGTAGCGAAAGTAGGTCACCATCCAAGAGAGCTATATGCTTTTCTCAGTGATTCAGTGTTGCAGTAGTGCTTGGGATTTTATAGGAGGCGGGGTTCTGGGAGAAGCATGTGTGCGATTCAAAGGCTTTCTCTTCTCTGTGCATCTGAGATAGTGATGGTCTCAGAAATAGAAGGATATGGACTCCAACAGCATCATGTACGCTCTTAGATAGCTAGATCTTAGATAGCTGGATCTTCTTAATTGTCAGCTGAACACAGAGGCTGTATTATTTATTCAAGTATTATCAAAGTGAACTAAGGTAGATGAGCAGCAGGTATTATCAGTACTGTAGCTATTACAGTGTGAAAACAGTGTTACTGAATCAATGAGTCATTTGTATTTATAGTCCATTTTAAGGCCACAATGATGGTGACAGAGATGCTTTATAAAACTAATTTACTAAAAAAAACAAAAATAAATAAACAGATAAAAATGCATTGAAAACAGGTTAAAATAATGTAGATTTAAGCAGGAGGTCTATGGAGTGAATTTGTTTCATTATTGTGTTTTTAAATGAAAATGTAAAAAAAAACTATTGTTTAAATTGAAATAAAAAAAAAAGGCTAAACAGACATTCAAATTTTTAAAACTTTTATAAAAAAGACTGATGCTGAGAATAACTTGCTGTTTTCTTAAAATTTAATTTAATTTTATTATTATTTTTAGATTTTATTTTTTCGATATTACATTTTTACAGATTTTATTCCCAATTTCTGTCAGGATTTGGTTTTAAGGTTTTTGTGAGGACCCAAAAGCAGAAACTGAGAGGCAGGGGTGAGATCTTTGAAGGTTTAATCAATGATGACAGGCAGCCAAACAGTAATCCAAAAAAAATCAAACTTAAAAATGTAAATCAAAACAGGAATCCAAAAAACCAACATAAGAATTAATCACAAACCAGGACCATGGAGACATCAGGGAAAACAATCATGAGGAGCCAGGGTAGGATGAAATAAGACGAGGAAACAGCAAAGAGGGACTGCAGAGGGAGTGTATTTATGGCTGACTGAACAAAGGAAGGACTAACGAGCTGATAAGGAGCAGGTGTGAGTAGAGCTGAGGAGGAAGCCAAGGGAAAGGACAACCCAAGGGGGCAACAGAGGACAGACAAAGAAAAACCTAAGAAACTTAGATGAATCCAGAACACAATTGAAAAAATTGAAATTGAAAAAAAAAAACTTTTGAAATTTTGAAAAGTATCATTTTATTTGACAAAATAAAAATGGAAAATAAATAAAATTTGAAAAGAAATACATTAAAGTTACTCTTCAAACTTTTGTTTTATTAAAATACTGTTGAAAGTTAAATCTTTAGATTGCATTCTTTTCACTGTTCTTTACTTNTGGCGGCCTTCAGGGCGGCCATGGTTATTTTACAGGGAATAATATAATCTGTTCATCTGCGATGTGTTGATTTGGTTTGTATTTCACCAAAATAAGTGCACTTACACTGTAATGTCTAAATATTTGAAATTCATAGCAATACTCTTAAACTCTCGTATTGCTTACAGTAGTTGGCAACAAATCTGCTCTGCAGCTGGAACATAATGAGGCTGAGTGTGACATTCCTTCCAAATCCAGGTCCTAACAATGCAAGTTGGATTTGAGGATGTAACATTTGTTTTACATTAAAAATGTCATAATTTTTTATATTTACTGTCTGCTACAAACATGAGATAAGGCTTTTTATGTGATTTTAAACAAAACATTTTGAAGATGATTTTTCTTTTCATGTCCTTTTGGTTACTCTAAGCATTATCAAACAAAAGCTGATAGAAGCAGCATGGCGAGAGATCAACATTAATTTTTAAGTCTATTTTAGAAATGTTGTTTCAAAGCTGGTGGTGGTGGGGGGTGCATGCATAATACATACTATCTGCTGTTTGCTTCAGCTTAATTTCTGACTTGTTCTGTCTTGCACCTGCAGTCAAAAGGGATAAAATTACATGCTGCAAATCCAGCAGTTCGACTTGCAGCTTTCTCCAGTTAGACTAAAGAAGGTAGCGAAAGTAGGTCACCATCCAAGAGAGCTATATGCTTTTCTCAGTGATTCAGTGTTGCAGTAGTGCTTGGGATTTTATAGGAGGCGGGGTTCTGGGAGAAGCATGTGTGCGATTCAAAGGCTTTCTCTTCTCTGTGCATCTGAGATAGTGATGGTCTCAGAAATAGAAGGATATGGACTCCAACAGCATCATGTACGCTCTTAGATAGCTAGATCTTAGATAGCTGGATCTTCTTAATTGTCAGCTGAACACAGAGGCTGTATTATTTATTCAAGTATTATCAAAGTGAACTAAGGTAGATGAGCAGCAGGTATTATCAGTACTGTAGCTATTACAGTGTGAAAACAGTGTTACTGAATCAATGAGTCATTTGTATTTATAGTCCATTTTAAGGCCACAATGATGGTGACAGAGATGCTTTATAAAACTAATTTACTAAAAAAAACAAAAATAAATAAACAGATAAAAATGCATTGAAAACAGGTTAAAATAATGTAGATTTAAGCAGGAGGTCTATGGAGTGAATTTGTTTCATTATTGTGTTTTTAAATGAAAATGTAAAAAAAAACTATTGTTTAAATTGAAATAAAAAAAAAAGGCTAAACAGACATTCAAATTTTTAAAACTTTTATAAAAAAGACTGATGCTGAGAATAACTTGCTGTTTTCTTAAAATTTAATTTAATTTTATTATTATTTTTAGATTTTATTTTTTCGATATTACATTTTTACAGATTTTATTCCCAATTTCTGTCAGGATTTGGTTTTAAGGTTTTTGTGAGGACCCAAAAGCAGAAACTGAGAGGCAGGGGTGAGATCTTTGAAGGTTTAATCAATGATGACAGGCAGCCAAACAGTAATCCAAAAAAAATCAAACTTAAAAATGTAAATCAAAACAGGAATCCAAAAAACCAACATAAGAATTAATCACAAACCAGGACCATGGAGACATCAGGGAAAACAATCATGAGGAGCCAGGGTAGGATGAAATAAGACGAGGAAACAGCAAAGAGGGACTGCAGAGGGAGTGTATTTATGGCTGACTGAACAAAGGAAGGACTAACGAGCTGATAAGGAGCAGGTGTGAGTAGAGCTGAGGAGGAAGCCAAGGGAAAGGACAACCCAAGGGGGCAACAGAGGACAGACAAAGAAAAACCTAAGAAACTTAGATGAATCCAGAACACAATTGAAAAAATTGAAATTGAAAAAAAAAAACTTTTGAAATTTTGAAAAGTATCATTTTATTTGACAAAATAAAAATGGAAAATAAATAAAATTTGAAAAGAAATACATTAAAGTTACTCTTCAAACTTTTGTTTTATTAAAATACTGTTGAAAGTTAAATCTTTAGATTGCATTCTTTTCACTGTTCTTTACTTGCAACAATGATGGAACAAACTTATCTCCGTAGTTGGGCACCAAATCTTTTTAACTGAGCCTATTATCACTATTGAGTTAATTTGATTAAATTCCTTTTGTTTTAGGGTTAAATAACTAATGTAACAAACATTGGCTCACAAACACTGGATGCAGCTTTGCTCCACTATTTGCAGGGTCAGATTAAAGAAAAGCTGAGCATCGCAGCCAATAGTCTGCAGATCATATTAGATCATATATCCAAATGTCTATAATAATGTTATCTATTATAGGATAAAAATCCAGTTCATTGTCTAAGACAGGGGGGAATTTATAACACAAATAAAAGTATGTCCAAAGGCAATGCTGTTTTATTGTTCAAAAAAAGTGTTTATCCTGTTGCACATTTGATCAAAATTAAAGAAACTCTGAAATATGTTAGTCAAAAATTATTCCTCCTGCTCTTTAAAGTGAAAACATGAATATTTAGACATATATTAGTTAGTAATCTAATATTGCCTGGTTCTGCTGGAGGTTTCTTCCTGTTAAAAGGGAGCTTTTCCTCTCCACTGTCGCTACAAGCAATTTTAACTTCTTTAAGGTATGGATAAGACTCTGTTTGGGTAGTTTTGTTTAAGTTAAATTATTTGACCAGATTTGAAGTTAGGTAACTATATGCTTTGTTGCCTTATACAGTATATATATATATATATATACTGTATATATATATATATATATATACAGTATATATATATATATATATACAGTATATATTTATATTTCTTTGGCTTCAGATGTGGCCATTGTAACTCAAACTCTGTTAAAACTTCCATCTTAATTTCATCATCATATGTTTTATATAATGAAATCTTTTGCGGCTGTAATAAAATCCATAACAGTGTCCGTTAAACGCATACTACTGAGTATGCCGGTAAGTTTTCTGCTGCAGCTGGAACTTTTGCATCAGCCGACTGCAGATTCAGCATATTTATAAAGAGGCAGGGAAGGCTTTGATCTCAGATTTATAAGAAGAGCTGAGACTCAGGAAGGAGGAGATGTGAATATCTATATTAGGAGACTTACAGTATATTGATCTTACAAAGGTTTTATTGAAAAGAAATCCAACTATTCTTTATTTTAAAGAAATACTAATAGGTCATTGAAATCGAAAAACAACCTGACATTTAACATATGCATAATTTGAAAAAATTGGCACCATATTGCAACTGCTTGGACATACAAAACTACACTGGATTACAAAGAATGATTTTAATAATCTGGGATTATTGCAAACATTTAAATGCAATTCCAAGCACCAATGGATAACACAGAAAGTTGTTTCTCTAAAAGATCACAAAAAAGTCAAATTTTTGATGACTGGGCTCTTTTCCGAAGAATTAAAACAATAAATTGAAAATCTGAGATTAAAAAAGAACAGTAAATTCCTTAGATTTTGTTTGTGCCAAAAATTCAAACACATATTTTCCTTCTAGATGTGTCAACATGTCATGTAAGGTGAAAGGTCCAGCTAATTCATAGTAAATAATTAAAGTGCATTTTTATTCTTTATGAACATTTTTGTCTGAATAAAACTCAAGTTTATTATAAAAAGTCTTGTTATTCATCAGAATTCGAGTTTTCCAAAATGGAAGACATTGTTCATGATAAATGTGACAGAAAGACAATGAAATCATTTCTATTCATGACCTGGAAGCAGAGACGGGAAGGAAAAATGACGCCAGTGAAAACTCATCGGTTCCTGCTCTTCCTCCTGGTTTTCCTGTTTCCTGTCAAAGAAGGAAAGTCATTCAGGGAAAATTCATTTACTGTAGCATCGCTAAACATCTGCAGGGGAAAGTACAGAGGGAGAAAAAAGTGCTCTTTGACCTGAAGCCAGTGCCTGATGTCTCAGCTTGTAAGGCAGGATTTATATCAGCAAAAATGCTATAAGATATAAAGATATTATATAACTACAAAAACACGTAAACATGTTTTTACTCTCTGAAATATTTGAACTTATAAAAAGAAAAAAATTCATTGCAACAATTCAAATAAGTTTTACCTCAGCATCTACAATGTAGCTTTCAGGTGCTGTCCGAAATTTCCGTTTTAGCTGGAAATGTGTGCAATTTCAATTTTTTTTCTGTAGTTACTTGCATCTGTTAATTACTTTTATTTTAAGGTATAACTAGATTCCCTAAAGCCTTTTGAAAATATTAACATAATATATTCTTTACTAAACTGCAGCGATTTAAATGACATGAAACACTTGCCCCTTTGTTTAGCTTCAGAGTTTAGCAGACATTACTGTGTTGTTTTAAAACCTGCTTCAGAACCTATTAAAGCCCTAAAAGTTTGTACAAAATACCTTTTCCCTTCCCTTCTTTTTGACTCCTAAAAGCTCCATCCTTGCATAAATCTTGCAAATGCGTCTCTAGTTTTAAATGACCATCTCTCATTTACTCAATTAATATAATTACTGGTTTATTATTATTCCCATTATACATTTATTTTGGTTGGGAAAATTGGATACACCATGCTTTCTGAGAGGGATTGCTAAAGAGTCTATGAGTCGATACTGTCAGCTGGTTTTCCTTAGATAGAAAATTTTGAACCAATCTGGTTAGTTTGTTTCTGTAAAGGGCCTTGAGATGACATGTTGTGAATCAGCGCTATAAAAATATAGCAATTTTTTTTTAAATATAAAAAAAAAAGTAAAGTCAAAGTGAAGTACTCAAAGAAAAAAAGGCTGATATGCTTTTAACTCAGTAAATTACATATACCGGTAATTCCATATACCATGTTTCTATTTGACAAACATGATTGTGTAACTTAAAATTGTATTTTAATAGTAATATTATTGTATGTATTCAATTATTTTACTACGTTTTTTGTCCTCCTTTATTTGTAAGTGCTGGACTTAATTCCGCGTTCTTAATTTTACTTTAAAAGGAAACGCCGCTTTATTTAAAATATATATAAATATAAAAAATATAACCGTGGATTTCTGGGGGACAGTGATTTGCCTACATGTTATGAATGCTGGCGTACCATAAATAATAAATTATGAGCAGTTTAGTTTGTGCCTTCAACTCGTTGCCCATAGGAAGACGTTACTTGGATAACAAAACCGAATATTTTCAGAACAGCTCGAAATGACAGAAAACTCATATGGGTGAGTAGAACATGATGTGATAATGTAAAATCAAGGGGCCAATGTAAAAAAAAACCCGGTGTTTCCCTTTAATGAAATAGCTTCACCAGGGACCGCTTGGGCACGTAAAAAGTCACCTGATTTCATAATTTTCCACCAGTGTGTTACTGGCCCTCCAAACAAACTAACATCTTTGTCAGTGAAGCTGACTGCTCCCACATCTCTTCCTTCATGGTGCCCATCTACATTAAGATCCAACATTCTGAGATTAAACTCAGAATTGTGAGAGAAAAGTACAAATTCTGAGATTAAATTCAGAATTGTGAGATTAAACTCAGAAAATATTTTAATTTTCTCTACAACTTTTACAAATATGTTTCTGGAAAGACAGGATAAATTAATGAGATTAATTAAATTAATCTGAGATTAAAGTAAGAATTCTGAGATAAAAGTGAGAATTCTGAGAAAAAATTCAGAATTTTGAGATTAAATCAGAATTCTGACTTTTTCCCCATATTAAACTGAAATAATATTTAAATATAAGTTAACTTTTTTTTTTCAGTGGCCCTAATCCCCCTCCGTACAAAACAGATCCCAGTTCTATTGTATTACCAAAGAAATCCATTATTTCCAAGTACCCCTTGCAGTACCCTCGCGCACCACTAGGGGCTGGGAATGCCTGCTGCAGTGAGCGGAGCTGCAGTCAGAGCCGCTCTCACAGTGAACCGCTGCTGTTGGAGCAGCACCATTCTCCCTCGGATACTTAGCATCTTTTTACCCACTCAGGATATGAAATCTGTGTTTTAAATCGCGTGGAAATTCCTCAGCAAATCCAAGATGACGGTTGATTTTGAAGACTGCATCAAGGATTCTCCCCGGTTTCGGTAAGAGAGAGAAAAAACGCGCGTGAGCGGCGGTGTGTTTGAACTGTTGAGCGCCTCAGTCTGCTCTGCGGGACAGGATTGTCCTTCACACCGGCTCTGAGCGCCTGGAGCTGGGACACATGGCTCGATTGGGAATCGGGAAGTTAACGTAATGTGGGGAATTTAATGGAAAAGCGCAGCTTTTTGGGTTCAATCCCATTTTTTCAGTTATTTTCCATCAGTTACCTGATTCTGTTGATCACAGAATTCAGTCACATGGACTGAACCTATGAGACTAATTAATCCCAACTTATTAATTAGTTTCTGTCCATATATAATGTCTTATTTGACTTTAATGTTATTTATTATCTCATATTAAAAACTACTGATTCTGTCAGCTGATTTAACCCTTTTGTTTTTAGGACTGCTGATAACTCTGTGATCCAGTAGACCAGCTTAGGTGAAGATTTTCAGACACACAGATAGTGTTAAACTTTGAAGGAAACAAACAAAGCTGATCCATGATCGCACTGCAACACCCTGTTTGTCTCGGATCCTTAAATTCACAGTTTGCTTCAAGAAAAAACTAAAAAGCAGCTGAATGAGATCGTTTCCAAACATTTAGTCTGGGGGGCACAGACGATAAGTTGACAGTAATGAAGTGGCTACATATTTTTATTATTTTTCAGTTATGAAAACATTTTTTTCCAACCTGTAGTTTTAAAAGCTGAACAGTTATGGAGTTAAATGCATTTCTGAATTTGTAAATGAAAGTAAATGATAGATTTATGATTTGTGTTTGTTCCTTGTCAACTCAAACTTGGACATAATCTTTTTTGGGATGGGGGCGGGTTCAAAATTAGTTTTTTGTCCTCTGCATGTTTTACTGTCCAAAAACAATGTTATTCTAACATACACAGACATTCGTCGAGCACTAGGACCAAGTGGAAACCGCAGCTCAAGCTGAAGCCCGCTTCCCTGAGTTTAGACAAGCTCCTGATTGGCCCACCATCTTTTCTTGTGTGATTGACTGTCACCATTAACCTGACTCCGCCAGATGGATTTGCTCCGCATATCCATCTGGAAACCTTCCGTTGAAGTAATTTTAGGAAGGGGCGAAAATACTGGTTAGCTGATTGGCCTATGTTGGTGATAGACGGGCCAAATAAACCAATCAGATCAACGAAGCATATGACGTACTAACAGAGCGATGACGAAGAGGAGCCAATTGATAGATCAAACTCTTGCCGGAACCAGTCGGGAGAAGAGCAAAAACATCTTTTCCTCTGAGAAAAGCCTCCAGAGCAGTGTTTTGCTCTTCTTTCAGTGAAGAAATACTCTGTAATTCCGATAAAACTTGCTCGATAGCCACGCTAACGCTAGTTTCATCGGCTGAAGCCGCCATGTTCTTTAGACTGAACTGTCGCGCTTCTCGTTGCGTCACACCTCAACCCGCCTCAAAGCCAACGCTGATTGGACGTTCGTTTGGTGAACGGATCCGAATTTTCTTTAACGGAAAGTAGCCAGACTGATCTGCGAGTGAAACCTTGAAAGCTCGCGAGATTAGGATGGTCTCACGAGGCTATGTCACCGCTGTCACTCCTACGGAAGAGGATTAGGGCCACTGACAAAAAAAAGTTAACTGATTTTTAAATTTTATTTCAGTTTAGTATGGGAAACAAGTCAAAATTCTGACTTTTTTCTCAGAATTCTGACTTTAATCTCAGAATTCTGACTTTTTTCTCAGAATTCTGACTTTTTTCTCAGAATTCTTACTTTAATCTCAGAATTCTGACTTTAATCTCAAAATTCTGACTTTAATCTAAGAATTCTGACTTTTTTATTGTCCGAATCCTGAGATTAAAGTCAGAATTCTGACTTTTTTCCCATACTAAACTGAAATAAAATTTAAAAATCAGTTAACTTTTTTTTGTCAGTGGCCCTAATCCTCTTCCATACACTCCTGAGAAGCTCACTTAACAAACATCTGATGCTACTGGATCGGGTCTGTGATTGGATGGTCAAATACGATGAAGTTAGTTATAAAAAACAAAACAAAAAAACTTGCCCCCCCCCACCTTTTGAGATCAAAATTTCGACCCTGAACTCAAAAGAACTGATATTTTTTTTACTATTTTCTTTTCAGAGAATTTCAACAACCGGTAGTTTAAAATCCATTTTTTTTTGTCTCAGCAATGACAAAAAATCAATGACTTGTTTGAAATATTGAATTAATGAACTTCTAAATCCAGACCTGGGGAACATTTCTTTGCTTCCTAACAGAGCACGTGTTTCTCCCCTATAAATCAAAGACTTCCACGCTTGGCAGCAGCATCTTAATAGCAGCCATCTGCAGCTGGCTGCGCAGCAAACTCTTTCACTGTTTAAAATTTTCAGCGGTGCAGGAAAGGCCATGCATGCTCAGGAGACGCCTCACTCGTTACTCAAAGCTCATGGATGGAGGAATGCAGGAAGAACTGCTCTCCTCCTCCTCAGATGTTGTGCAGATTTTTAATTCTTCTCCTACTTATATAGAGATTTTTTAGGGTTGAACTTTATCCTTCAGCTAACAGAAGGTTAAGAGTCTTCTTTCTGCAGTAAATATGTTAGAGCGAGCCGAAAAGATGCTGACAAAAGGCAAAGTAAACAGAACCTGTAAGAAGGTTTTCATTCAGCCTCATTGAGGAGCTGAAAGCTCCTCTGCAGCAGAGCGATGTTACGTAAAAGACGTGGAGGTGGGTGGCTGCAAGGAAGCAGGTTAAACAAAAAAAAATATCTGGGATTTTCACCGTTGGGATTGACACACCGCCGTTTTCCCACGCATGTTGGAGATCAGGTCCGTGCGGTTGTGTCAGACACGCAGCTTCTGTTTGCCAGCTGCAGCTTAGAGCCAAACAGCAGACTGGTTTTTCTTTACAGTCAGCAGCTTTTCTTTAAGCAGCTTCCGATTGTATTGTACTGGTAGTAGGACACAAAACATGCTGAGCTCCCAGACTTTAAAACCAGTACCGTTTCTTTTCAGTTGGATTGAACTACTTCAACCTGAAACAATAACATGTCAATTAGAATGGTTATACAGAAATCGCTTCCCCAATCTGGGATAAAGAAAACCTCATAAGTGACGTTTGTTTTTAGCTAAAAAGGAAACGTGGGATTACTGTGAATCACTGGGAGGAGAACTTCCACCCGTCGTCTCTTTTGTAGTCGAGGACAGGTTTCCATTCAGTGTTAAAACATTTTTAGAATAGTGTAGAATAGTGTTCCCCACAGCATCATGCTTCCACCACCATGTTTTACTGTGAGGAACTGTTTTCTACCAAATGATCTCCAGCTGACTGATCCTTAAACTCCACTTTTTTTTTTTACTCCCACAGCCTAGAGTTGTCAGAAAGGCTCAACTACTGTTTTAAAATGCTGTTTTTTTTTTTTACACAAATCTTATTTCTAATAAGAAATAAAATAAATAGATTAACATCTCTACTATTAACCATGAAAATAACAAAGCATCTAAATCAAAGCATATTTACACATTACATTTTAAAGGCATACTATGCAACATTTTTCAGTTAATTAATGTGTTCCA